>NC_048587.1:48759473-49059473 GCF_013265735.2 Oncorhynchus mykiss | reverse complement strand
CTCCCCTCCCTATTCTTCAACTCTTCTTCACCCCTTCTCTCTCCCCTCCCCATTCTTCTTCACCCCTTCTCTCTCCCCTCCCTATTCTTCAATTCTTCTTCACCCCCTCTCTCCCCCCTCCCTATTCTTCTTCAACCCTTCTCTCTCTCCTCCCTATTCTTCAATTATTTTTCACCCCTTCTCTCTCCCCCCCTTTCTTCCATTCTTCTTCACCCCTTCTCTCTCCCCTCCCCATTCTTCAATTCTTCTTCACCCCTTCTCTCTCTCCTCCCTATTCTTCAATTCTTCTTCACCCCTTCTCTCGCCCCCTCCTTATTCTTCAAATCTTCTTCACCCCTTCTCTCTCCCTTCCCTATTCTTCAATTCTTCTTCACCCCTTCTCTCTCCCCTCCATATTCTTCAATTCTTCTTCACCCCATCTCTCTCCCCTCCCTATTCTTCGATTCTTCTTCACCCCTTCTCTCTCTCCTCCCTATTCTTCAATTCTTCTTCACCCCTTCTCTCTCTCCTCCCTATTCTTCAATTATTTTTCACCCCTTCTCTCTCCCCCCCTTTCTTCAATTCTTCTTCACCCCTTCTCTCTCCCCTCCCTATTCTTCAATTCTTCTTCACCCCTTCTCTCTCCCCTCCATATTCTTCATTTCTTCTTCACCCCTTCTCTCTCCCCTCCCTATTCTTCTTCAATTCTTCTTCACCCCTTCTCTCTCCCACTCCCTAATCTTCAAATCTTCTTCACCCCCTTCTCTCTCCCCTCCCTATTCTTCTTCACCCCTTCTCTCTCCCCTCTCTATTCTTCAATTCTTCTTCACCCCTTCTCTCTCTCCTCCCTATTCTTCAATTCTTCTTCACCCCTTCTCTCTCCTCTCCCTATTCTTCAATTCTTCTTCACCCCTTCCCTCTCTCCTCCCTATTCTTCAATTCTTCTTCACCCCTTCTCTCTCCCCTCCCTATTCTTCAATTCTTCTTCACCCCTTCTCTCTCGCACTTCCTATTCTTCAATTCTTCTTCACCCCTTCTCTCTCTCCTCCCTATTCTTCAATTCTTCTTCACCCCTTCTCTCTCCCCTCCCTATTCTTCAATTCTTCTTCACCCCTTCCCTCTCTCCTCCCTATTCTTCAATTCTTCTTCACCCCTTCTCTCTCTCCTCCCTATTATTCTTCACCCCTTCTCTCTCCCCTCCCTATCCTTCAATTCCTCTTCACCCCTTCTCTCTCCCCTCCCTATTCTTCAATTCTTCTTCACCCCTTCTCTCTCCCCTCCCTATTCTTCAATTCCTCTTCACCCCTTCTCTCTCCCCTCCCTAATCTTCAATTCTTCTTCACCCCTTCTCTCTCCCACTCCATATTCTTCAATTCTTCTTCACCCCTTCTCTCTCCCCCTCCCTATTCTTCAAATCTTCTTCACCCCTTCTCTCTCCCCTCCCCATTCTTCTTCACCCCTTCTCTCTCCCCTCCCTATTCTTCTTCACCCCTTCTCTCTCCCCCTCCCTATTCTTCAATTCTTTTTCAGCACTTCTTTCTCCCCCTCCCTTTTCATCTTCACCCCTTCTCTCTCCCCTCCCTATTCTTCAATTCGTGTTCACCTCTTCTCTCTCCCCCTCTCTGTTCATCAAATCTTCTTCACCCATTCTCTCTCCCACTCCCTATTCCTCAATTCTTCTTCACCCCTTCTCTCTCCCACTCCCTATTCCTCAATTCTTCTTCACCCCTTCTCTCTCCCACTCCCTATTCTTAAATTATTCTTCACCCCTTCTCTCTCTCCCTCCCTATTCCTCAATTCCTGCAAAATCCTCATAAGCTAACCTGGGCCGTAACACCAGCGTCCACAATGTGAAGACTGTGGTGAAGAGCTGGAGGAACAGGCTGCCCATCGTCTCTGAAGTCCTCTCCCACTGGAGCAGAATCTTCATGTGGAGGCAGCACCACTACCAGGGTAGGAAACACAGAAACACACACTAACCCTATTTTGCACTAACGTTTTTGACTCATCACATGCACAGCTGCTACTGTTCATTATCTGTCACTTTATTCCTAGTTATCGGTACATATCTACCTCAATTACCTCGTACCCCTGCACATTGACTTGGTACTGGTACCCTGTGTATATAGCCACGGTATTGTTACTCATTGTGTATTTCAGTATTATGTGTTTTACTTTTCTATTATTTCTCTATTGTCTTTCTCTCTGCATTATTGGGAAAGGCCGTAAGTACGCATTTCACTGTTAGTCTGCAACATGTAATTTGACACACACACTGACACGTATCTTAATGCATAGACAGATGCACGCCACTACCAGAGTAGGTGACAAACACACACACACACACACACACACACACACACACACACACACACACACCTATCAGTACTCAGGATGGGGGCGTCACTAAAAGGCCACAGTGAGCTGAACCCCTCAGGCTCTCTACCTTCCCAAATGTCAGCTCTCTAAAGTACTCATTTACTCTGCACGACAGACACACACACACACATACAGAGGGGGAGTAGAGAGGGGAAGGAGGAAGATAGAGACAGAGATAGTGAGTGGGAAGGAAAGTTGGAGAGCTGGAGGTGAGATGAAACTCAGGGTGATGCGAGGAGAGGATATGAAGAGGACAAGAGAAAGGAGAGACCAACTGAAAGGAGAAGATTGAGAGAGAGTTGACAAATCTGGTGACTTATTGTTGTCCCATAGCGTCCTCTACATCTGGTTTCCTATTGTTGTCTCTCAGTGTGCTATACATCTATCAGAACTCAGGATAAGAACCAGATGCAGACAGCTAGAGTCACAGATGTTTATTGACCCAAACAGTAGGCATGGCAAAATATAGATCAAAGGCAGTCAGAGGTCCACAATCCAGGGCAGAGTCAATCAGGTACAGGACAGGCAGAGTTTCGTAAACGGGTCAGAGTCAGACAAGTACAGAACGGCAGGCAGGCTCGGGGTCAGGGCAGGCAGAATGGTCAGAACCGGGGAAACTAGGAAACAGAACTTGAGGAAGCAGGGAGATGGGAAAACACGCTGGTAGGACCTGATAAGACAAGACGAACTGGCCACAGACAAACAAAGAACACAGGTATAAATACACTGGGGATAATGGGGAAGATGGCCGACACCTGGAGGGGTTGGAGACAAGCACAAAGACAGGTGAAACGGTAATAAGAGATGGTAGCAGCAACAATATGGACAAACCATGTGTTTGATGTACAGTACCAGTCAAAAGTTTGGAAACATCTACTCTTTCAAGGGTTTTTCTTTATTCTTACTATTTTCTACATTGTAGAATAATAGTGAAGACATCAAAACTATGAAATGACAGATATGGAATCCTGTAGTAATCAAAAAAAGTGTTAAACAAAGCAAAACACATTTTATATTTTAGATTCTTCAAAGTAGCCACCCTTTGCCTTGATGACAGCTCTGCACACTCTTGGCATTCTCTCAAACAGCTTCACCTGGAATGCTTTTCCAATAGGAGTTCCCTCATTTCCAGGAGTTCCCACATATGCTGGGCACTTGTTGGCTGCTTTTCAGTCCCTCAGCATGTCCAACTCATCCCAAACCATCTCAATTGGATTGAGGTTGGGTGATTGTGGAAGCCAGGTCATCTGATGCAGCACTCCATCACTCTCCTTCTTGGTCAAATAGCCCTTACATAGCCTGGAGGTGTGTTCAGTCATTGTCCTATTGAAAAACAAATGGTAGTCCCACTAATCGCAAGCCAGATGGGATGACTTATCGCTGCAGAATGCTTTGGTAGCCATGCTGCATAAGTGTCACCAGCAAAGCACCCCCACACCATCACACCTCCTCCTCCATACTTCACAGTGGGAACCACACATGCGGAGTTCATCTGTTCATCTACTCTGCCTCTCACAAAGATACAAAGATATGTATATGTATTTATATGTATGTATGTGTATATGTATGTGTTTATATGTGTATGTATGTGTATGTATATAAATATGTGTATGTATATATATACACAGTTGAAGTCGGAAGTTTACATACACTTAGTTTGGAGTCGTAAAAACTTGTTTTTCAACCAACAAACTATAGTTTTGGCAAGTCGGTTAGGACATCTACTTTGTGCATGACACAAGTAATTTTACCAACAACTGTTTACAGACAGTTTACTGTATCACAATTCTAGTGGGTCAGAAGTTTACATACACTAAGTTGACTGTGCCTTTAAACAGCTTGGAAAATTCCAGAAAATGACGTCATGGCTTCAGAAGCTTCTAATAGCCCAATTGACATAATTTGAGTCCACCAGAGGTGTACCTGTGGATGTATTACAAGGCCTACCTTCAAACGCAGTGCCTTTTTGCTTGACATCATGGGACAATCGAAAGAAATCAGCTAAGACCTCAGAAAAAAATGGTACACCTCGACAAGTCTGGTTCATCCTTGGGAGCAATTTCTAAACGCCTGAAGTTACCACGTTAATCTGTACAGACAACAGTATGCAAGTATAAACACCATGGGACCACGCAGCCGTCATACCGCTCAGGAAGGAGATGCGTTCTGTCTCCTAGAGATAAATGTGTGTTGGTGCGAAATGTGCAAATCAATCACAGAACAACAGCAAAGGACCTTGTAAAGATGCTGGAGGAAACAGGTACAAAAGTATCTATATCCACAGTAAAACGAGTCCTATATCAACATAACCTGAAAGGCCACTCAGCAAGGAAAAAGCCACTGCTCCAAAACCGCCATTTAAAAGCCAGACTAGGTCTGCAACTGCACATGGGGACAAAGATCATACTTTTTGGAGAAATGTCCTCTTGTCTGATGAATCGAATTAGAAATGTTTGAACATAATGACCATCCTTATGTTTGGAGGAGAAAGGGGGAGGATTTCTAGCCGAAGAATACCATCGCAACCGTGAAGCACGGGGGTGGCAGCATCATGTCGTGCTTTGCTGCAGGAGGGACTGGTGCACTTCACAAAATAGATGGCATCATGAGGTAGGAAAATTATTTGGATATATTGAAGCAACATCTCAAGACATCAGTCAGAAAGTTAAAGCTTGGTCGCAAATGGGTCTTCCAAATGGACAATGACCCCAATTATACTTCCAAAGTTGCGGCAAAATGGCTTAAGGACAACAAAGTCAAGGTATTGGAGTGGCCTGACTTCAATCCCATAGAAAAGTTGTGGGCAGAACTTAAAATCTGTGTGCGAGCGAGGAGGCCTACAAACCTGACTGAGTTACACCAGCTCTGTCTGGATGAATGGGCCAAAATTCACCAAAGTTATTGTGGAAAGGTTGTGGAAGGCTACCCGAAAAGTTTGACTCAAGTTTAACAATTTAAAGGCAATGCTACCAAATACTAATTGAGTGTATGTAAACTTCTGACCCACTGGGAATGTACTGAAATAAATAAAAGCTGAAATAATTAATTCTCTACTATTATTCTGACATTTCACATTCTTAACATAAAATGGTGATCCTAACTGTCCTAAAACAGCACATTTTTACTTGGATTAAATGTCAGGAATTGTGGAAAACTGAGTTTAAATGTAGTCGGCTAAGGTATATCTAAACTTTCAACTTCAACTGTACAGTATATATTTATATACACTACCGTTCAAAAGTTGTCACTTCCCTGTGTCACGTAGAGTAGGCCAGAAGGCCAAACTGGACAACCCAACCTCTATCAAAATAAAAAGATGGCGGAGCCGCAAAAGTTCTTCTGTGCAAAGGTGTTTATTTACAAGTGATTCCGGAACAAAAAACAACAGTACTGCCATCAACGTCTACCTTATGGGACAGCTTAGAAACAATGCTGCCCCATCCACAGCTCAATCCAAAAAATGCCTCCTTAGAGACTGGAGAGAGGCTCCTTTTGTAGGGCTAGCCCCTCCCCTCAGAACAATTAACCCTAATTAATTAATCAATTAACAATACAAACCTACATTTTCCATGAACTAAACATACTAAAGGATATACATTGCAACACGGTTTTAAACAATATCACAACATAACATTTACAACATTACATCACTACTGACAATATCTTTCAATATGCCCATATGCATTAATGAGCCATTTGGGACAGGCACTATAAAGCCAACCCAATTCCCTTAGCTTGGGTCCTTTTCCAGCATACCCGGAAGCTACAGAGATGGAGCGAGAGGAACAGAACAAACAAACAATGCGCTCATCCACAACATTGATAAGTATAATAATTATTGTATCTCTCAAATATGAACATTGACAAGTGTGAAATGCCTGCACCAAGACAGAAGTTAATTTGTGTGTCGACCCACATTGTTAACTTATGGTATAATGGCGCAGGGAGGAGTGATGAATATGTGTGTGCGTTAAAGAACCAAATGCTGCCCGCGGCCAGTGACGGACTTCTACGTCACACCTGTTTTTGAAAGAGAAGGACATTTTTTTTGTCCATTAATATAACATCAAATTGATCAGAAATACAGTGTAGATATTGTAAGTGACTATTGTAGCTGGAATCGACTGATTTTTTTATGGAATATCTATGTAGGTGTACAGAGGCCCATTATCAACAACCATTACTCCTGTTTTCCAATCGCATAATGTGTTAGCTAATTGTTTTTATTTCTTCTTTATTTAACTCTTAGCGACTACCCCTCCCGGTTCCGGGAGAATTGTCATAAGCAACCGCTGAATAGCATAGAGCAACAGTCAAAAAATATTACTAGAAAATATTCATATTCATGAAATCACAAGTGAAATATTTTGAAACACAGCTTAGCCTTTTGTTAATCACCCTGTCGTCTCAGATTTTGAAATTATGCTTTACAGCGAAAGCAATACAAGCGTATGTGTAAGTTTATCGATAGCCTAGCATAGCATTATTTCCACTTAGCATCAGGAAGCTTGGTCACGAAAATCAGAAAAGCAGTCAAATTAACCGTTTACCTTTGATCTTTGGATGTTTTCACTCACGAGACTCCCAGTTAGACAGCAAATGTTCCTTTTGTTCCATAAAGATATTTTTATATCCAAATACCTCCGTTAGTTTGGTGCGTTATGCCCAGGAATCCACCGGAAATAGAGGTCACGACAACGCAGACAAAAATTCCAAATTATATCCATAATGTCGACAGAAACATGGCAAACGTTTTTGATAATCAATCCTCAAGGTGTTTTTCAAATATCTATTCGATAATATATCAACCGGGATAGTTGGCTTTTCACTAGGACCGGGAGGAACAATGGCTGCCTCTCTCTTTTGCGCAAGAATCACTCTGAGAGCCCCCACCTGACCAATTACGTAATGTGGTCATTCACGCTCATTCTTTAAAATAAAGGCCTGAAACTACGTCTAAAGGCTGTAGACACCTTAGGGAACCCATAGAAAAAGGAATCTGGTTGATATCCCTTTCAATGGTCAATAGGGATGCATAGGAACACAGAGGTTTCAAAATAAGAGTCACTTCCTGATTGGATTTTTCCCAGGCTTTCGCCTGCAATATCAGTTCTGTTATACTCACAGACAATATTTTACAGTTTTGGAAACTTTAGAGTTTTCTATCCTAAGCTGTCAAGTAAATGCATATTCTAGCATCTCGTAAGCGGGTCGCTGTCCTCAGATAATTGCATGGTATTCTTTCGCCGTAAAGCCTTTTTGAAATCTGATAAAGCGGCTGGATTAACAAGAAGTTAACCTTTAAGCCGATGTATAACACTTGTATTTTTTATGAATGTTTATGATTACTATTTCTGTATTTTGAATTTGGCACTCTGCAATTTCACAGGATGTTGTCGAGGTGGGTCGCTAGCGGAACGCCTGCGCCAGAAAGGTTAATCAGAACAACAGTTTTTAACTGTGCTAACATAATTGCAAAGGTGTTTTCTAATGATCAATTAGCCTTTTAAAATTATAAACTTGGGGCGGCAGGTAGCCTAGTGGTTAGAGCGTTGGACTTGTAACCGAAAGGTCACAAGATTTATCCCCGAGCTGACAAGGTAAAAATCTGTCGTTCTGCCCCCCTAGTTAACACACTGTTCCTAGGCCGTCATTAAAAAAAAAAAAAAGTAAATGTAAGTAAAGGAAAAAAATAAAATAAATTTACAACCAAGTAAAGGAATTACAAAAGTCAGAAATAGCAATAAAATTAATCACTTAACTTTGAAGATCTTCATATGGTTGCAGTCACAAGAGTCCCAGCTACACAATAGATGTTCGTTTTGCTCGATAAAGTCCCTCTTTTAATCCCAAAAACTCTGTTTTGTTGGCGCGTTTTGTTCAGTAATCCACTGGCTCCAAGGCAGTCAAAACATGCAGACGAATACATCCTAATAGTACCGGTTAAGTTTGTCGAAACATGTCAAATGATGGTTATAATTAATCCTCAGGTTGTCAATTGTCGAAATAATCGATAATATTTCAACCGGACAATAGCGTATTCAATAGAAAGGAATCGGTCATGTGCGCTAACCAGCTCTGCATTCTTCCTCAGTCCACTGACAAAAAGGTCTCATTCTTCTTAATTTTTCAGAAAACAAGCCTGAAACAATGTCTAAAGACTGATGACATCTAGTGGAACTGCAATCTGGGTCCTAACCCATTAGACACTGCATAGACATTCAATTGGACATTCCACTTCCCGGATGGATTTTCCTCTGCCATATCAGTTCTGTTATACTCAGACATTATTTTAACAGTTTTGGAAACTTTAGAGTGTTTTCTATCCAAATCTACCAATATGCATATCCTAGCTTCTGGGCCTGAGTAACAGGCAGTTTCCTTTGTGCACGCTTCTTATCCAGACGTCGAAATATTGCGCCCAAGCCATAAGAAGTTAAAGAAGCAATAAAACTGGCCTTCCTTAGACTAGTTGAGTATCTGGAGCATCAGCATTTGTGGGTTTGATTACAGGCTCAAAATGGCCAGAAACAGAGAACTTTCTTCTGAAACTCGTCAGTCTATTCTTGTTCGGGGGAAATGAAGGCTATTCCATGAGAAATTGCCAAGAAACTGAAGACCTCATTCAAGCTGTGTACTACTCCCTTCACAGAATAGCGCAGAATGGCTCTCACCAGAATAGAAAGAGGAGTGGGAGACCCCGGTGCACAACTGAGAAAGAGGACAAGTACATTAGAGTCTCTAGTTTGAGAAACGGACGCCTCACAAGTCCTCAACTGGCAGCATCATTAAATAGTACCCGCAAAACACCAGTCTCAACGTCAAAAGTGAAGAGGCGTCTCTGGCATGCTGGCCTTCTTGGGGCGGCAGGTAGCCTAGTGGTTAGAGCGTTGGACTAGTAACCGAAAGGTTGCAAGATCGAAATAGGCAGAGTTGCAAAGAAAAAGCCATTTCTCAGACTGGCCAATAAAAAGGAAAGATTAAGATGGGCAAAAAAACACAGACACTGGACAGAGGAACTCTTCCTAGAAGGCCAGCATCTCGGACAAGTCTGAAACTGTGGGGGAACCCTTGAAAAATATTATTCGAAGCATTCCTCATAATGGTTCCTCAAATAACCTTTTTGGGTTCCTTTTTTTTAACTCCCTGTTCACCATCCTTCCATTATCATAAAAAAATAAATTATAATACATATATTGACAATATTGATTTAAATAGTTAGTTGTTATTTAGTGGCAACACACATGTGAATTCATATTTACGAAATAATTTACTAAACAAAACGCATTACAAAATTGCAAAAATAAAATTATTTAACCTTTATTTAACTAGGCACATCAGTTATGAACAAATTCTTAATTACAATGACTGCCTACACCGGCTAAACCCAGATGACGCTGGGCTGATTGTGTGTCGCCCTATGGGACTCCCAATCCCTGCCAGATGTGATACAGCCTGGCGCCGAACTAGGGATGCCTCTTGCATAAAGACGTTGATGAAGAAGCCACATTTGCCTCAGGATCCACCCCGGTTGGTTTTCTGTGGAACCATGCTTTTTTTTGGTGCGACCCGTTGTCCAGCCCTTTGTCCACTGATCTCCATGGATGGTTGTCGGCAAATTTGTATGCTCTGCAAAAACACATTCACATTATCAATTTAATTACACAGCATGCCTACACATTGATGGGCTGTATATTATTTTTTGAAGGAAAATGCACAGAAACTAAAATAACTTTTGTTTTGGTGATCCTCTCAGCACCGGCTCATCTTCAAGTCCTCTGGTGGTTACAGTCCTAACCCTGGAACGGTAACACCAAAATAAATATATTAACGACCTACAACACTTATGGTATTCCTACAGTATATCAAAAATAGTTATTTCACCTCTACATGTAGGCCTGCTGATTTAAACCTGATCAAACTTGTTTGGCATCAACTGTAAACATTCATCCGTAACGCTACAATTCTCCCCCTACCCTCCTTCTTGGCAAGCATCTATTGTCCTGCTAATAGCCCATAATGGGTGGACGGATGGCTAATTTTGTATTCCAATGTATTGAACAAATGTACTAATTACAGTAATTTACCATTCTCACTCTCGGACAGCAAACGTTGTTTGCAGAGTTCCCGATCTCATTTTCAAGTCCTTGTTTAAAAAATAACGATATTTTTGGAAATTATTTCATTTTCAAATAACCGAAAGTGAGGAGTTGTAATCTGAAAAAAAGGAAAAAGTCTATTGTCCTGCTGATAGCACATCCTAGAAACCTTTGCAGAAGAAACCAAAAGCCCACCACCTGGCCGGCCAAACGCTCCCCCAACCCAGACGTCGCCGGGCCAATTGTGCATTACCTCATGGGTCTCCCGGTCAGCACGGGTATTGAACCAGCATCTGTGCCACTCGGGAGGCCCATCCACAAAGTGTTTAATGCTGGTAAATTGCCTTGCACAAAGTATTCAAATACTGAAATACTACTTAAACAGGACTCTTAAAGAATTGAATTTAAATTTAAATGTTCTTTTTTGATCACAGAAACAATGAGAAAATATGGAAAAATAAATAAATAATGAAATGCTAATTATATAAATTAGCCCGTGTAATCTGCCAGAGAGTAGCTACAATCTGTCCGAGCCTCGAGTAATACATTTGGGCCAGATAACTCTCACCGGAATCGGCCCGAGCCCCAAGTAATACATTTGGGCCAGATAACTCACAACGGAATCGGCCCGAGCCCGATCATTATCATTAGATATGCTGGACCCTATGTGAGAGAGGTGCTTTTGGGACCACATTGTGACTATTGTTCTGCTAATAGCCCTTGTGAAAACAGGTTTTGAAAAGGCCTCCAGGGCCAACAGTGAAGTTCCTTACTTCCCCCCCCCCAACATTCCGCTGAAAAGGCAGTGCGGGATATTCAAAAATATTTTTGGGAAATATTTAACTTTCACACATTGACAAGTCCAATACAGCAAATGAAAGATAAACATATTGTTAATCTACCCATTGTGTCCGATTTTTAAAATGTTTTACAGCGAAAACACAACATATATTTATGTTAGATCACCACCAAATCCAAAAAAACACAGCCATTTTTCCCAGCCAAAGATAGTCACAAAAGCAGAATTAGAGATAAAATGAATCACTAATCCATGTTGGAGTCAACAGAAATACGAAATTACATCATAAATATTCCCTTACCTTTGATCTTTCATCAGAATGCAGTGCAAGGAGTCCTAGTTCCACAATGAATCGTTGTTTTGTTCCATAATGTCCATTACTAGTGTCCAATTAGCTGCTTTTGCTAGCAGGTTTAGCTCACAAGTCCAAAAGCTGGCGCTGGTCCAGGCGAACTCGGACGAAAACTTCAAAAAGTTATATTCCAGGTCGAATAAACTGGTCAAACTAAGTAGAGAATAAATCTTTAGGATGTTATTTTCATATATATCCAATAACGTTCCAACCAGAGCATTCGTTTTTGTCTACAGAGTCATGGAACGCAGGCGAGATCAACAGTAATTTGCGCTACCAGGAACTGGCATTCTGACAGTCCACTGACTCATTCTCCTCCCATCCGGTCATGCATCACACTAGAGGCTTCATTCCACGTTCTACTGACTGTTGACATCTAGTGGAAGGCGTAGGAAATGCGAACAGATCCATATCTTTGGATGTGGATAGGCGTTGACTTGAAATTCGACCAGCCCTAGAATTTCCACTTACTGTTTGGAAGTTTTCCTGCCCTATGAGTTCTGTTCTACTCACAGACATAATTCAAACAGTTTTAGAAACTTCAGAGTGTTTTCTATCCAATAGTAATACTAATATGCATATATTAGCATCTAGGACAGAGTAGGATGCAGTTCACTATGGGCACGCAATTCATCCAAAGTGAAAATGCTGCCCCCTATCCCTAACAGGTTTTAATGTAGTACAAGAAAAGATCAAATAAAAAGAAAGAAATAAGACCTACACTTTTAACAGCACATTACTCAAAGCTAGTGAGACTCATATCGCTCACAGCAGGCCTACAGTATATCTACAAATATTTTCCTGTGTTTGATGTATTTAATACTATTTCACTGATTCCACTCATTACCATGAGCCCGTCCTAACCAATTAAGGTGCCACCAACCTCCTGTATTATATCCCCTTTCTAAATAGAGGCTGAATATCTTTGGTGAACAGTTGTTTTCATCTCCACCTCCAACCTGAAGTACTTCACCAAAGGGACGACAGCTGAGTTATAAGCTCGCAAAGGCATGTTCCTGGCCCAGATCAACAAGTGTGTGCTCATCTATACTCACTCTTCGGGTTGACTTGGTGACAGGCTCACTCTTCATGTTGCCTTGGTGACAGGCTCACTCTTCAGGTTGGCTTGGTGACAGGCTCACTCTTCAGGTTGGCTTGGTGACAGGCTCACTCTTCAGGTTGACTTGGTGACAGGCTCACTCTTCAGGTTGACTTGGGGACAGGCTCACTCTTCAGGTTGACTTGGGGACAGGCTCACTCTTCGGGTTGACTTGGTGACAGGCTCACTCTTCGGGTTGACTTGGTGACAGGCTCACTCTTCGGGTTGACTTGGGGACAGGCTCACTCTTCGGGTTGACTTGGTGACAGGCTCACTCTTCGTGTTGACTTGGTCATAGGCTCACTCTTCGTGTTGACTTGGTGACAGGCTCACTCTTCGTGTTGACTTGGTGACAGGCCCACTCTTCGGGTTGACTTGGGGACAGGCTCACTCTTCGGGTTGACTTGGGGACAGGCTCACTCTTCGGGTTGACTTGGGGACAGGCTCACTCTTCGGGTTGACTTGGGGACAGGCTCACTCTTCGGGTTGACTTGGTGACAGGCTCACTCTTCGTGTTGACTTGGTGACAGGCCCACTCTTCGGGTTGACTTGGGGACAGGCTCACTCTTCGGGTTGACTTGGGGGACAGGCTCACTCTTCGGGTTGACTTGGGGACAGGCTCACTCTTCAGGTTGACTTGGGGGACAGGCTCACTCTTCAGGTTGACTTGGGGGACAGGCTCACTCTTCAGGTTGACTTGGGGACAGGCTCACTCTTCAGGTTGACTTGGTGACAGGCTCACTCTTCAGGTTGACTTGGTGACAGGCTCACTCTTCGGGTTGATTTGGTGACAGGCTCACTCTTCGGGTTGACTTGGTGACAGGCTCACGCTTCGGGTTGACTTGGTGACAGGCTCACTCTTAAGGTTGACTTGGTGACAGGCTCACTCTTTGGGTTGACTTGGGGACAGGCTCACTCTTCGTGTTGACTTGGTGACAGGCTCACTCTTCAGGTTGACTTGGTTATCGGCTCCATTCATAATCTCAGACACTTATTTCTAATCGTGTCATCAACACGCGCCTGTGTCTACAGGGTGTCTTTAGAGCAGGCAGACAGGCAGACAGGCAGACAGGCAGACAGGCAGACAGGCAGACAGGCAGACAGGCAGACAGGCAGACAGGCAGACAGACAGACAGACAGACAGACAGACAGACAGACAGACAGACAGACAGACAGACAGACAGACAGACAGACAGACAGACAGACAGACAGACAGACAGACAGACAGACAGACAGACAGACAGACAGACAGACAGACAGACAGACAGACAGACAGACAGACAGACAGACAGACAGAATCACACATACACAAAAAAACATGTAGCACACACACAACCCTCTGTACCCTACTCCAATCTCTCTTTCACGCACACACACCCACTGCTTCCCCCTCACCTCTCAGCACCAACTCATCTCATCAGCCCTGACATGATGGTGGTGCCCCACAGGGTGAAAGACAATTTGGGGATGGCTATTAAATATCTGCGCCCGAATAATTAACTCACTGGCAATTTACTGGAATCAGCAGAAATTAGCCTAGCCTCAGCAGTAGGGCCCTAATGCAGTCATTAAGAACACACACACACACACACACACACACACACACACACACACACACACACACACACACACCACAACACACTCTCACTCTGCGGGAGTATGAACAGCATGGTTCAGACCTGGGGAAGAGGTTTGGGGCATAAAGTTAGGTGGTGTGTGTGTGTGACTTGACACATGGCTGGGCGTTTCTCCCCGCTCCACTCTACTCCCTCCTCAGCCCGCTCCCCTCTCCCCTCATCCCATTCCCTCTCTTCACTCTCCTCTCTAGCGCCTCTCTCCTCTCGCCTCTCTCCGCTCCCCTCTTCTCCCACTCCTCTCCTCGCCCCCCCTCTACCCGCTCTGCTCCCGCTGAGGAGAAACTGTTTGTGCTTTAACACGGCCAATGTGACTGTAGGGGCCTGGCTCAGACTCCCACAGCAATCAGCCTCCACGTTCCTTTATCTCAATGCCAAATAGGTTTTTATAATAACACATTATAATTGATTGGCCTGGGAGCCATTTTACACTAGGTGTGTTTACTCCTCACGGTTTGATGTGTGAAACTTCTCCCAAAATGATGGGGTTGTTTGACTAAGCCCTGTTGAGCTTTTGTTCTGTTGACAGACAAGTGGCTTTATTTTGACTGAGGGACATGTTTATTTTTTATGGGGTGCCTTCCCATTATTCCTTAATCACGTCCCAAATGGGGTGTACAATTATTTTGGTTTATGGCTTACAGGGGAGGAGGATGCTTCGAAAGTGACTGATGGTTGAACATATTTTTCACAGTCTGCATAGCACAACAGTCAAACGTAGGTGTCTCTTTATGTGTGTGTCTGCTTAATGTTTAACCTATAAAAGGAACACTTGAGCTGTGAGTTCTAGATTTTGGAAGCAGGATAAGGAATCCTCAAGGATTCCCAAGTTTATCTGCATTGGTTTCTCTCTAAGCTGTAGCCTCTTCTGCGTTTAAGCTTATTCTCAGATCCAGTATACAGAGCCATAACCTGCTTTGTGACATGTTGATGAAATGTTGTGATGCTGTTAAGCTGCAATGTCACTGTGCTATTAAAGCTCATTGATCAGCTCTCTGTGATAACGTGAGACTGACTTTGACGTACTTTACCACAGTAAAAGCTCCTGACCTTCACTGGCATACAAGTCATGATACATTAAGACCTGCACAGAAGTCATGCTACATTAAGACATTCACAGAAGTCATGCTACAGTAAGTGCTAACGGTGGGAGGAGAGCCTTGTAGATGAAGAGGGGAAGATGAATCCCCCTTCTCTCTCTCTCAACATACTCCCAGATCTATTTTTCCTTCTCTTGCTTCCTCTCCCTCTCCCCATTCCTCTCCATAGTCCCCTCCCCTCTTTCTCCTTCTCTTGCCATTCCCCCTTTCTCCCCACTCCTCTATCCTCCCTTCTCCGTCTCCATCTCCCTCTCCTTCCTCTCCATAGTCCCCTCCCCTCTTTCTCCTTCTCTTGCCATTCCCCCTTCCTCCCCACTCCTCTATCCTCCCTTCTCCGTCTCCATCTCCCTTTCCTTCCTCTCCATAGTCCCCTCCCCTCTTTCTCCTTCTCTTGCCATTCCCCCTTCCTCCCCACTCCTCTATCCTCCCTTCTCTGTCTCCATCTCCCTCTCCTTCCTCTCCATAGTCCCCTCCCCTCTTTCTCCTTCTCTTGCCATTCCCCCTTCCTCCCCACTCCTCTATCCTCCCTTCTCCGTCTCCATCTCCCTCTCCTTCCTCTCCATATCCCCTCCCCTCTTTCTCCTTCTCTTGCCATTCCCCCTTTCTCCCCACTCCTCTATCCTCCCTTCTCCGTCTCCATCTCCCTCTCCTTCCTCTCCATATCCCCCTTCCCTCTCACTCTCTTCATTACTCCCCCTCTCCTTCAGGTCAGAGGAGGCTAACAAGGTGTTATCGGTGGTGGTCCAGATGCATGATGTCTTAGTGAAGGCCTGGGCCATGTGGGACGACGACCTGGAGAACATCTTCATTAAGGAGCACCAGCTGCACGTGTGTGTCCTTCCTCACCTGCTACCTGCATGCCTGCCGACACCAGAACGAGAGCAAGTCACGTAAGTACCTGACTTAGTTCTCCCCACTACTGCTTGTGTGATCCAAGCAAACACAGATGAGCTAGAGTAATATCCCTATATTAGGCACAGCTACTGGTAATATTCCAGTTTATACCTCATGATGCACAGCTACTGGTAACCTTCCAGCTTTTTGAGGTACAGCTACTGTCAGAGGTCACCAAGTGCAACATAGCTTAAGCGTATAAATCGGCTAGAAAGATGTGTCGGCATCGGGTAATTGTCGCTGGCCCCTTCCAGTTAGGGGGAGTGATGAGCTCTACAGCAGAGTTAAACAACTCAATCGCTGGTTGAAAACTGTTTTCTGTCCCTTCCAAAAGATAGAATTTGTAGATAATTGGCCCTCTTTCTGGGACTCACCCACAAACAGGACCAAGCCTGGCCTGCTGAGGAGTGACATACTCCATCCAAGCTGGAGGGCTGCTATCATCTTATCTATGAACATAGACAAGGCTATAACTCCTCCAGCTCCACAATGAGATAGGGTGCAGGCCAGGCAGCAGGCTGTTAGCCAGCCTGCCAGCCTATGTTGAACATAATAAACGGCTGCCTATCCACCGGATGTGTACCAAACTCACTAAAAGTTGCAGTAATTAAGCCTCTCTTGAAAAAGTCAGAAAAGAAAAAAAACTATCAGCCTATATCGAATCTTTCATTCCTCTCAAACATTTTAGAAAAAGCTGTTGCGCACTCACTGCCTTTCGTATACAAACAATGTATACAAAATGCTTCAGTCTGTTTTTGACCCATTCATAGTACTGAGACTGCACTCGTGAAGGCGATACATTTCCTTTTAATGGTGTCAGACCAAGGCTCTGCATCTGTGCTCCTAGACCTTAGTGCTGCTTTCGACACCATCGATCACCACATTCTTTTGGAAAGATTGGAAACCCAAATTGGTCTACACGGACAAGTTCTGGCCTGGTTTAGATCTTATCTGTTGGAAAGATATCAGTTTGTCTCTGTGGATGGTTTGTCCTCTGACATATCATCTGTAAGTTTCGGTGTTCCTCAAGGTTCTGTTTAAGGACCACTGTTTGTTTTCTCTATATATTTTACCTCTTGGTGATGTCATTCGAAAACATTATGTTAACTTTTACTGCTATAAGGACGATACACAGCTGTACATTTCAATGAAACATGGTGAAGCCCCAAAATTGCCATCAATAGAAGCCTGTGTTTCAGACATAAGGAAGTGGATGGCGGCAAATGTTTTACATTTAAACTTGGACAAAACAGAAATGCTAGTTCTAGGTCCCAAGAAACAAAGAGATCTTCTGTTGGATCTGACAATTAATCTTGATTGTTGTACAGTCATCTCAAATGAAACTGTGAAGGTCCTCGGTGTTACTATGGACCCTGATCTCTCTTTTGGCAAACAGATCAAGACTATTTCAAGGACAGCTTTTTTCCATCTTCATATCATTGCAAAAATCAGAAACTTTCTGTCCATAAACGATGCAGAAAAGCTAATCCATGCTTTTGTCACTTCTAGATTAAACAACTACAATGCTCTACTTTCCGGCTACCCGGATAAAGCACTAAATAGACTTCAGTTATTGCTAAACACGGCATCTAGAACTTTTAGTAGAACCCCAAAATGTGATCATATGACTCCAGTGCTCTCTACACTGATGGATAAGATAGGGCTGATTTCAAGGTTTTACTGCTAACCTACAAAGCATTACATGGGCTTGCTCCTATCTATCTCTCTGATTTTGGTCCTGCCGTATATACCTACACGTACACTATGGTCACAAGACGCAAGCTTCCTTATTGTCCCTAGAATTTCTAAGCAAACAGCTGGAAGCAGGGCTTTCTTCTATAGAGCTCCATTTTTATGGAATGGTCTGCCTATCCATATGAGAGATGCAGACTCTGTCTCAACTTTTAAATCTTTATTGAAAACTCATCTCTTCAGTAGGTCCTATGATTGTGTGTAGTCTGGCCAAGGGGTGTGAAGGTGAACGGAAAGGCACTGGAGCGACGAACCGCTTTGCTGTCTCTGCCTGGCCGGTTCCCCTCTCTCCACTGGGATTCTCTGCCTCTAACCCTATTATGGTGGCTGAGTTGCTGGCTTACTGGTGTTCTTCCATGCCGTCGCTAGGATGGGTACGTCACTTGAGTGGATTGAGTCACTGACGTGATCTTCCTGTCTGGGTTGGCGCCCCCCTCGGGTTTGTGCCGTGGGGGAGATCTTTGTGGGCTATACTCAGTCTTGTCTCAGGGTAGTAAGTTGGCGGTTTGAAGATATCCCTCTAGCGTTGTGGGGGCTGTGCTTTGGCAAAGTGGGTGGGGTTATATCCTGCCTGTTCGGTCCTGTCCGGGGGTATCATTGGATGTGGCCACAGTGTCTCCTGACCCATCCTTTTCAGACTCCAGTATTTATGCTGCAATAGTTTGTGTGTCAGAGGGCTAGGGTCAGTCTGTTATATCTGGAGTGTTTTTCCTGTCTTATCCGGTGTCCTGTGTGAATTTAAGTATGCTCCCTCTAAATCCCTCTCCATTCCCTCTCGGAGGACCTGAGCCTTAGGACCTTGCCTCAGGACTACCTGGCCTGATGACTCCTTGCTGTCCCCAGTCCACCTGGTCATGCTGCTGCTCCAGTTTCAACTGTTCTGCCTGTGGCTATGGAACCCTGACCTGTTCACCGGATGTCCTACCATGTCCCGAAATTGCTATTTTCGACTCTCTCTCTACCGCACCTGCTGTCTCTATCTCTGAATGCTCGGCTATGAAAAGCCAACTGACATTTACTTTTGTGGTGCTGACCTGTTGCACACTCTGCAACCATTGTGATTATTATTATTTTTATTTGACCCTGCTGCTCATCTATGAACATTTGAACATCTTGGCCATGTACTGTTATAATTTCCACCCGGCACAGCCAGAAGAGGACTGTCCACCCCTCAGAGCCTGGTTCCTCTCTAGGTTTCTTCCTAGGTTCCAGCCTTTCTAGGGAGTTTTTCCTAGTCACCGTGCTTCAACATCTGCATTGCTTGCTGTTTGGGGTTTTAGGCTGGGTTTCTGTTTAGCGCTTTGTGACATCGGCTGATCTGAAAATGGCTTTATAAATACATTTCATTGATTGATTGATTGAGCTACAGGTAACCTTTCAGCTTCTACCTCACACGAGGCACAGCTACTGGTAACCTTCCAGCTTCTACCTCATATGAGGCAATGCTACTGGTAACCTTCCAGCTTCTACCTCATATGTCACAGCTACAGGTATCCTTCCAGCTTCTACATCATTTGAAGCACAGCTACAGGTAACCTTCCAGCTTCTACCTCATATGACACAGCTACTGGTAATATTGCAGCTTCTACATCATATGAGGCACAGCTACTGGTAACCTTGCAGCTTCTACCTCATGAGGCACAGCTACTGGTAACCTTGCAGCTTCTACCTCATGAGGCACAGCTACTGATAACCTTGCAGCTTCTACCTCATGAGGCACAGCTACTGATAATCTTGCAGCTCCTACCTCATGAGGCACAGCTACTGCTAACCTTGCAGCTTCTACCTCATGAGGCACAGGTACTGGTAACCTTCCAGCTTCTACCATATATGAGACACAGCTACTGGTAACCTTGCAGCTTCTACCTCATGAGGCACAGCTACTGGTAACCTTCCAGCTTCTACCATATATGAGACACAGCTACTGGTAACCTTGCAGCTTCTATGAAGGACAGAGCTCTAGCCAACATTTGGCTATGCAACTGCTAATATTATGGGTAACAAACGGTGTGTTTCTGTTTTGATTTTTTTAAAATTTCACCTTTATTTAACCAGGTAGGCCAGTTGAGAACAAGTTCTCATTTACAACTGTGACCTGGTCAAGATAAAGCAAAGCAGTGGGACTAAAACAACAACAGAGTTACACATGGGATAAGCAAACGTACAGTCAATATCACAATAGAACAATCTGTATACAGTGTGTGCAAATGAAGTAAGGCAATAAATAGGCCAATAGTGGCGAAGTAATTACAATTTAGCAGATAACACGAGTGATGTATGTGCAGATGAGGATGTGCAAGTAGATATACTAGTGTGCAAAAGAGCAGAAAAACAAATATGGGGATGAGGAAGGTAGTTGGTTGGATGGGTTATTTACAGATGGGCTGTGTACAGCTGAAGCGATCGGTAAGCTGCTCTGACAGCTAACGCTTTAAGTTAGTAAGGGTTAATAAGATATAGTCTCCAACTTCAATTATTTTTGCAATTCGTTCCAGTCATTGGCAGCAGAGAACTGGAAGGAAAGGCTGTCAAAGTAGATGTTGGCTTTGGGGATGTCCAGTGAAATATACCGGAGCACGTGCTACGGGTGGGTGCTGCTATGGTGACCAGTGAGCTGAGATAAGGCAGAGCTATACCTAGCAAAGACTTAGAGATGACCTGGAGCCAGTGGGTTTGGCGACGAATATGTAGCGAGGACCAGCCAACGAGAGCATACAGGTCGCAGGGGTGGGTAGTATATGGGGTTTTGGTGACAAAACAGATGGTACTGTGATAGACTGCATCCAGTTTGCTGAGTAGAGTGTTGGAAGCTAATTTGTAAATGACATCGCCAAAGTCAAGGATTGGTAGGATAGTCAGTTTTACGAGGGTAAGTTCGGCAGCATGAGTGAAGGAGGCTTTGTTTGCGAAATAGGAAGTCGATTCTAGATTTAAATTAAACTTTGGATTGGAGATGCTTAATGTGAGTCTGGAAGGAGAGTTTACAGTCTTGCCAGACACCTAGGTATTTATAGTTGTCCACATATTCTAAGTCAGAACCGTCCAGATTAGTGATGCTGGACGGGCGGGCAGGTGCGGGCAGTGATCGGTTGAATATCATGCATTTTATTTGACTTGCATTTAAGAGCAGTTGAAGGCCACGGAAGGAGAGTTGTAATGGCGTTGAAGCTTGCCTTGCAGCTTTACCTGTGAAGGACTCACACACAGATGAACAGGAAGACTTCTTGTGAAGTTTAACTCCCACAAATGGTTCTCGGCATGTAGGAGTTGTGTTCATCAGCCTTTATTTAGACTAGGTTCTCCAAGATAACTCCAAATGGAGTATTTAGTGGAAGCACTTTCTTTTTCTGTTCCACCGAGTGGAGCATCCATGTCAAAGAAAGACCATCTATTCTTCACCCCCAATCACTGCCATAGTCTCCTTTAATCTCATGCTTCGCTTAGACTGACCCAAACTAACAACAATACCAGACCACACCGCACAGCCTCAGCTCAGACTGTCCCTCACTAACAACCAGACCAGACCACGCCGCCCAGCCTCCTCTGTGGTGCCAGAAAGAGTAATGGACAGTTGTAGCCAATAGTCCTACAGCAAAAGCTATTGAAGATGGATTATATACGCTGGTGTTAGATCACTGTTCTCAGAAATACATTATGTATACAAAAGTATATGGATACCCCTTCAAATAAGTGGATTTGGCTATTCCACCCACACCTGTTGCTGACAGGTGTATAAAATCAATCACACATCCATGCAATCTCTATAGTCAAACATTGGCAGTAGAAAAGCCTTACTAAAGAGCTCAGTGACTTTCAACCAGGCACTGTCATAGGATGCCACCTTTCCAACAAGTCAGTTCATCAGCTGTAAATTCTGTTATTCTGAAGTGGAAACGTCTAGGATCTACAACGGCTGAGTGGTAGGCCAACCAAGCTCACAGAACGGGCCGAGCAGCCACACACAAGCCTAAGAACATCATATGCAATGCCAAGCGTCGTCTGGTGTAAAGCTCGCCGCCATTGGGCTCTGGAGCAGTGGAAACATGTTCTCTGGAGTGATGAATCATGCTTCCCCATCTGGCAGTGAATCTGGGTTTAGCGGATGCCAGGAGAACGCTACCTACCCCAATGCATAATGCCAACTGCAAAGTTTGGTGGAGGAGGAATAATGGTCTGGGGCTGTTTTTCATGGTTTGGGCTAGGCCCCTTAGTTCCAGTGAAGGGACATGTTAACGCTACAGCATACAATGACATGCTAGACGTTTCGGTGCTTCCAAATTTGTGGCAACAGTTTGGGGGAAGGCCCTTTCCTATTTCATCATAACAATGCCCCCGTGCACAAAGCGAGGTTCATTGCCCAACATCAGTGCCCGACCACACTAATGCTCTTGTGGCTGAATGGTAGCAAGTCTCCGAATCAATGTTCCAACATCTAGTGGAAATCCTTCCCAGAAGACTGGAGGCTGTTATAAGCAGCAAAGGGGAGACCAACTCCATATTAATGACCATGATTTTAGAATGAGACATTTGACGAGCAGGTGTCCACAAACTTTTGGTCATGTAGTGTATGTCCAGATAAGATAACGTAGTTGATCTTCCTTGGGTGATGGTGGACTGGACAATAGCATGTAATGCACTAAATGGGCAATAGGCTGTCATTAAGATGAAGATGGCCTGTATTAAAATTGAAAGACTAACAGGACAACAGTCTCTCCCTCTCCAGTATGTGCTGTTATATTGTCCATCACACAAATACTGTAATCACCTTTCACAGAAATAATCACAGGCCATTCCATTTCCTATGGGTTGGCGTTTCTGGGGATGAACATTAAACGATGCACTCACACACAAAGATAGGGGGGTCTGTTGCCCTTGGTATTGTATGAAGAGATGAGATGGCTGGCTGGGGCATGGTAACTGCGTTGTGTCCCAAATGGCACCCTATTCCCTATGTAGTTAACTGTTTTTGGCCAGGGCCCCTAGGGCTCAGCTGTGTGGCCTGTCTGGCTGGTTGAAAGGGGTAGAGGGCCAGGAGGGTGGAGGGGCTGGGGGGGGGTATGTTTACATCAACAGTCCCCCCCAGGAGGGAGTTCACCTACTCAGTGACCCCTCTCTCTACTCCCCTTCTCAAAGTGGCTAGAGCTTGCCAAGAAAGCAACCTCCCCCTCTCCCTTTCACTGTTCATGTGTGCCACTGATCTTAGCTGCAGAGATGGTCCGGTGATGATACTACAGGCAATTAAGCCCTTTAGTTACCATTGAAATGTTGATGACAACCTCCCTCTAACGGTGTCACTATTCTCACCCCCCCTCTCTATCTCTCTCTCCTGCCCTTTTTCATCCCTCCATCCCCAGGTGCTGTGGCTGCTGAGTTTCCATGACAAGAACACCCTGGCGGATGCTGTGGACAAGTACTGCATCGGGGTGCCGCCCATTCAGTGGTTGGCATGGATACCACAGCTCCTGAACTTCCTGGTGGGGTCATAGGGCAAACCCCTGCTCAACCTCATCAGCCAGGTACGTCAATCTGTCTACTACAACATACCTGTGACCACCCACAACACACCTGTACCCACAGAGATCCTATTGAATTAAGTTCTAATATATAATTCTATGCCTGTGGTCACCTCACGTCCATAGAATAAGCCCATCTGTCTACAGCACACCCCATTAGAATTAGAAATCTACAGTATAAAAAGGAAGGTAAGTGTTGCTAGGGTACACAATAATAGATCTTTGTAGACTGGTAGTCTTTGGCAAAGGGGTTCATTGGTTAATTAACAAAACAAAACGAGGAGGACCAAAGCACTCTTCCGTATATAGTGTTTCTCAACTTTCTCAACTTTTTTGTACCAGGGACGGGCAAGCTGTGGACCTTCCTGTACCACAAGCAATCAGCCCTCCCCTCCTCATCACTCTTAAATGTGATTTTTTTCCCCCATATGTATCTGTCCATGTGTGTCTGTGTCCGTGACTGAGGGGAAAGGGGTGTGTGTGCGCATAAGAGTGCCGCCATGTCAGCCTAATAAAGATAGATTAGCAGCAATCAGTGCCAGAGTGGTCTCTCTAGCACTTTGGATTTATCAAATTAACCATTCCTATTCCTCTCCTCTCATTTATTGGCTTCCCCCTCTTCCCCTCTCTCCAGTGAGCCTTTTCAAATGATTTATGGAAGGAATGATTATTAAGTTCATATCAAACGCATCTGCAGTGCAGGAACAGAGCTGCAAATTAAAGTAGGTGACTAATTTGCTTTCCGTTAATTAAGTATTATTTAAAGTGGCGTGAGCTTCAAAGAGTAGTTGGCTACGTCAAACACCCCTCATCCAGCCGGTAGAGTGGGAAATGGGAGAGAAGGAGGGAGGAGGAGAAGTAGGGAATGAAGAGAGAGGGAATAGAGAGTGTGAGAGAAGGGAGAGCAAAGAGTCGAGAGAGCAGTTGTAAGGCCTAATTAACAGCACACCACCTAAGTAAGTTTGGATGCCAGTTAGTATCTGTCTGATCTCAGAATCTGTCTGTAGCACTCTGAGTGGAAACACACCATATTAAGGCTAGTTAGTCAATCCCAAGTCAAGTGCTTAATGGAATAGAAATATGGCTTTGTTAGTTATTAAATCAGGCTTCCTCAACCTTTTTTTGATCCAGCGTTCCCTTTACCTATTACATGAGTGGAGAGACATCAAGGAGAGGTTTTTTAATGTCTTTTGGCGTTTGGTATTTGGGGAGTGAATGGGTGAGGCCTTTCCCCCCTCCTCATGCCTCCTCGCCCTGTGATAAGTGAAGGGTAAAAGGTTGAGTGTCTTTCTGTAAAATAAAAAAAGCAGCAAAGCACCTTTTAAATGGATGGAAGCCTTTATCTCAGCGATGCTGAATAATTTAGTGTTTCTCCGCGGGATTCAGGTGCACGACGGGATGTTTTAAAAACGGACAGTGAAATATTAATGAAGGTTAGCCCTGAGAGGTAGAGGAGAGATGAATCACAGCGTTAACATTCCTTTAGACAATCTAACACCCCTCCTCCTCACCCCCTCCAAAATATGACATCCTTCATCGCCTGATCTCAACTTCCTCTCCTTCTTCCTCCTTTCATCTTTAATCTGCCACTTAATTCTTCAGTCTACCCCCTACTTTTTCGAACATTCTGTTAAAACTCGCGCAACATTTCAGCGTCCTGCTACTCATGCCAGGAATATAGTATATGCACATGATTAGTATGTGTGGATAGAAAACACTCTGAAGTTTCTAAAACTGGTTAAATAATGTCTGTGACTATAACAGAACGTGAACAGCAAGCGAAATCCCAAGAAAAACCTGGTCACAAAAACCACAGAAAAGTATTAATCCGCCAGTCTCTGAATTGTTTATTGCAAGCAAAAATATATAGCAGGGAGCTTGCAGTTCCTACAACTTCCACACGATGTCGCCAAAAACGTCATTTTCATTGACAAAAATCCTTTGTGTAATGACAAATAGATCCTTCATTTCGTCCAGCATACAGCAATCGATTTTGGAAGAGAGACAAAGGACATCGTTTTCTTGAGTAGCTGCTATTGAATACAGATCGCCCAGTGATCAATTTGATCGCTTATTAACGTTTACAAATACCTAAAGTTGGGAAAGAATATAGGCAACTTATATAATTTTAAAAAATGACGTTGCGTGTTGGAAGGGAGCTTTTTTCCTGAACCAGACAGGCTATACAAATGGATATTTTGGGCATACATGGACGGATTTAATCGGGAAAAAGACCCAATTGTGATGTTTATGGAACATATAGGAGTGCCAACAAAGAATATCATCAAAGGTAATGAATGTTTTAAATTTTATTTCTGCGTTTTGTGTAGCGCCGGCTACGCTAATTATTTTGTTTACGTCCCCTTCAGGTATATTGGGGTGTTGCATGCTATCAGATAATAGCTTCTCATGCTTTCGCCGAAAAGCATTTTAAAAATCTGACTTGTTGGCTAGATTCACAACGAGTGTAGCTTTAATTCAATACCCTGCATGTGTGTTTTAATGAACGTTTGAGTTTTAAAGAGTACATTTAGCATGTAGCGTAGCGCATTTGCATTTCCAGGTGTCTAGATGAGACATCTGCGTCTCAGGTAGGAGCAAGAAGTTTTAAGGTTACTACAAGCTTCACTCCATCGATCTACGTGAGTGTGTGCACGTGGGTGTAGTGGGATTTTTGGATTAGCGGAAACCTTTTGTTAACATGATAGCAATGTTTTAAAATGTTTGTCTTTTCATTTTGTGAAAGCAAGGAAGAGTCGCCTTCCCTTGCTTGTAGTAGCTAGCTGGCAGCCTAGCTAGATGGTTTCACCCTGGATAAAAATGTAGCAAGCTAGCTAGCCTTTTTAGCTTCCCACATCTCTGGCAAATAATATTATACTTGCTGGTGTAACATAAAACATTTTCCCAGTTTGATATGCTGCTTGTGTATACATTCCCATATCAGCTAAAAATAAAATAAAAAGCACATGGCTAGCTAGATCAAATCTAAATGTATTCATCACAACAGGTGTAGACTTTCCCATGAAACGTTTACTTATGAGCCCTTTCCCAACAATGCAGAGTTAAAAAGTACGATTTTTTTCTTTTGAAAATAACAAAAAAATACAATTAAAAAGGAAATAGTAACACAATAACAATAACAAGGCTGTAGAGTACTGGTACTGTGGTACGAGGTAGTTCGCCATTTCCTGTCACAACTTGCAGACTTGTTTACGTGTTGCTGTGCGTTTTGTTGCCAACCTTACTTTGCTACCTGACAACTTCACGGTTTTTACTTTTTAATTACCGTTTATATTTTTGTTTTTTCCCTCAACTTTTTCACTCCGGACGCTTTATCTGGACATGGTTCATCAGGACCTCCAACAGCCGAAGCTAAGTAGTAACATTAACATGATGCCTTCTAATTGCAGTCGCTGTACTCATAATGTACAGGAGAACGATCACCTTACGGCGAGGATAGCTGTACTACAAGCCCAGCTTCAGACGCAATCGTTAGGCAAGGGTAATTTCAGTGTAGGAAAGGATAAAACAGCGTCTGTGCCACCAGTAAGTACAGATAGTAACGTTAGTATAAATCCCCTCGCGCGGTCCCCGCAGCCGGACAACGTTCTCGCGGTTTCTGGAAGGAAATGCTGTAGGAATGCTGTAGGAAGCCACAAATTGAAAACTCTAGTCATTGGCGACTCCATTACCCGCAGTATTAGACTTAAAACGAATCATCCAGTGATCATACACTGTTTACCAGGGGGCAGGGCTACCGACGTTAAGGCTAATCTGAAGATGGTGCTGGCTAAAGCTAAAACTGGCGAGTGTAGAGAGTATAGAGATATTGTTATCCACGTCGGCACCAACGATGTTAGGATGAAACAGTCAGAGATCACCAAGCGCAACATAGCTTCAGCGTGTAAATCAGCTAGAAAGATGTGTCGGCATCGAGTAATTGTCTCTGGCCCCCTCCTAGTTAGGGGGAGTGATGAGCTCTACAGCAGAGTCTCACAACTCAATCGCTGGTTGAAAACTGTTTTCTGCCCCTCCCAAAATATAGAATATGTAGATAATTGGCCCTCTTTCTGGGACTCACCCACAAACCGGACCAAGCCTGACCTGCTGAGGAGTGACGGACTCCATCCTAGCTGGAGAGGTGCTCTCATCTTATCTACCAACATAGACAGGGCTCTAACTCCTCTAGCTACACAATGAAATAGGGTGCAGGCCAGGCAGCAGGCTGTTAGCCAGCCTGCCAGCATAGTGGAGTCTGCCACTAGCACAGTCAGTGTAGTCAGCTCAGCTATCCTCATTAAGACCGTGTCTGTGCCTCGACCTAGGTTGGGCAAAACTAAACATGGCTTGTGTTCGCCTTAGCAATCTCACTAGGATAAAGACCTCCTCCATTCCTGTCATTATTGAAATAGATCATGATACCTCACATCTCAAAATAGGGCTACTTAATGTTAGATCCCTTACTTCAAAGGCAATTATAGTCAATGAACTAATCACTGATCATAATCTTGATGTGATTGGCCTGACTGAAACATGGCTTAAGCCTGATGAATTTACTGTGTTAAATGAGGCCTCACCTCCTGGCTACACTAGTGACCATATCCCCCGTGCATCCCGCAAAGGCGGAGGTGTTGCTAACATTTACAACAGCAAATTTCAATTTACAACAAAAAAAAATAAAGTTTTCGTCTTTTGAGCTTCTAGTCATGAAATCTATGCAGCCTACTCAATCACTTTTTATAGCTACTGTTTACAGGCCTCCTGGGCCATATACAGCGTTCCTCATTGAGTTCCCTGAATTCCTATCGGACCTTGTAGTCATAGCAGATAATATTCTAATCTTTGGTGACTTTAATATTCACATGGAAAAGTCCACAGACCCACTCCAAAAGGCTTTCGGAGCCATCATTGACTCAGTGGGTTTTGTCCAACATGTCTCTGGACCTACTCACTGTCAGTCATATTCTGGACCTAGTTTTGTCCCATGGAATAAATGTTGTGGATCTTAATGTTTTTCCTCATAATCCTGGACTATCGGACCACCATTTTATTACGTTTGCAATTGCAACAAATAATCTGCTCAGACCCCAACCAAGGAACATCAAAAGTCGGACCCTGATCTCTCTTTTGAAGAACATATATCAAGACCATTTCAAGTACAGCTTTTTTTCCATCTATGTAACATTGCAAAAATCTGAAACTTTCTGTCCAAAAATGATGCAGAAAAATTAATCCATGCTTTTGTCACTTCTAGGTTAGACTACTGCAATGCTCTACATTTCCGGCTACCTGAATAAAGCACTAAATAAACTTCAGTTAGTGCTAAATACGGCAGCTAGAATCCTGACTAGAACCAAAAAATTTGATCATATTACTCCAGTGCTAGCTTCCCTACACTGGCTTCCTGTCAAGGCAAGGGCTGATTTCAAGGTTTTACTGCTAACCTACAAAGCTTTACATGGGCTTGCTCCTACCTGTCTCTCTGATTTGGTCCTGCCGTACATACCTACACGTACGCTACGGACACAAGACGCAGGCCTCGTAATTGTCCCTAGAATTTCTAAGCAAACAGCTGGAGGCAGGGCTTTCTCCTATAGAGCTCCATTTTTATGGAACGGTCTGCCTACCCATATAAGAGACGCAAACTCGGTCTCAACCTTTAAGTCTTTACTGAAGACTCATCTCTTCAGTGGGTCATATGATTGAGTGTACTCTGGCCCAGGAGTGGGAAAGTGAACGGAAATGCTCTGGAGCAACGAACTGCCCTTGCTGTCTCTGCCAGCCCGGTTCCCCTCTTTCCACTGGGATTCTCTACCCCTAACCCTATTACAGGGGCTGAGTCACTGGCTTACTGGGGCTCTTTCATACCGTCCCTGGGAGGGGTGCGTCACCTGAGTGGGTTGAGTCACTGATGTGATCTTCCTGTCTGGGTTGGCGCCCCCCCCCCCCCCCCCCCCCTTGGGTTGTGCCGTCTGCCCCGCTACAAAGTTTCTCCCTGCAGGCGATCACTGAGTCCGATGTGCTAAAAGAGCTCCTTAAACTTGACCCCCCCAAAATAATCTGGGTCAGATGGTATAGACCCTTTCTTCTTTAAGGTTGCTGCCCCTATAATCACCAATCCTATCTCTGACCTTCTTAACCTGTCTCTCCTCTTTGGGGAGGTTCCTATTGCTTGGAAGGCAGTCACGGTTAGTCCTTAACCTGTCTCTCCTCTTTGGGGAGGTTCCCATTTCTTGGAAGGCAGTCACGGTTAGTCCTTTATTTAAAGGGGGAGATCAAGCTGATCCAAGATGGCGTAGCAGTGCAGAAGTTGTTTGTCGTTCTCCCGTGTACATTTTACATTTTTCATCTTTTTTGTATATAGTTCAATATATTTTCAATCTCTTTTTCCATTTTTAAATTAAATATACCTTCTGGCAACCTCACCCAATGTGATATGGATCTGCTATTTTTAGACCTTATTGCCAGAATCTCCATCTGAAGCTAGCCATCAGAAGCTAACCAGCTAATTAGGTACTAGCTATTAAGTCATTGTTAGCCACTGCTAGTGGCCTTTATCTTTTGCACAGACACCAGTTGCTTTAAGCCTGGATAATACTTACCAGCCTGCCACTATCGGACTGTTTTTATCCACTACAACACTGGATTCCTGGGTAAGCCCTGAACCATTAATCCTGATCATCACAGCTAGCTAGCTGCCACCGAGTGGCCCAGCCCCGAAGCTAGCCTTAAGCCAGGCCCATCTCCCGGCCTGCTCATTGGACCCTATGATCACTCGGCTACACAGCTGATGCCTCCCGGACTCTTCACTAACACGACTAGAATCCACTACACCACAGGATTCTTGCCGTAAGCTCTGGACCTTTGCATCGGATCATCACTGCTAGCTAGCTGCTACAGAGTGGCTATAGTGGCTAACGCCCTTGTCCCAAAGATAGCACCAGTTAGCCGCGAGCCAGGCGCATCTCCCGGCTAGCAATCGAAATTACTCCAGCTACAATACCTCTTTTGTCAACTGGCCTGGACCCTTTGTCGATACGGAGCCCCGCCGTTCCATCACAGCTGGTCTGCCAACGTAATTCCATCCATTGTGCCCTCAACCGGCCTTTGCCCGACGTCGGAGTAGACGCTTCTACTAGCCCTGGCCTGCTAACTTTTTTTTTTTTGAACGCTGTGTCTCCCGCTTGCTAGCGTAGTAACTACTACCTAGCGGCTTCCCTGTTTCATCTATTGCTGTTCACTGGATCCTATGATATCTTGGCTACATAGCTGATGCCTGCTGGAGTGTTCATTAATCACGGTACTCCATTTTGTCTATTTTTGTTTATCTGTCGGCCCCAGCCTCGAACTCAGGCCCTGTGTGTAGTTAACTGACCCTCTCCGCCCATGCATCCCCATTTTACCTGTTGTTGTTGTCTTAGCTGATTAGCTGTTGTTGTATCACCCGTTGTTATCTTAGCTAGCTCTCCCAATCAACACCTGTGATTGCTTTATGCCTCGCTTTATGTCTCTCTCTAATGTTAGTATGCCTTGTATACTGTTGTTTAGGATAGTTATCATTGTTTTAGTTGGCTGCGGAGCCCCTAGTCCAACTCAGCATGCCTCAGATACCTCTTTTGTCCCACCTCCCACACAAGCGATGACCTCACCCAGCATAACCAGTGCGTCCAGAGATGCAACCTCTCTTATCGTCACTCAATGGCTTGGTTTACCTCCACTGTACCCGTACCCTACCACACCCGTCTGTACATTATGCCCTGAATCTATCCTACCACGCCCAGAAATCTGCTCCTCTGTCCCCAACGCACTAGACAACCAGTTTTGATAGCCTTTAGCCATACCTCATCCTACTCCTCCTCTGTTCCTCGGGTGATGTGGAGGTTAACCAAGGCCCTGCGTATCCCCAGGCGCTCTCATTTGTTGACTTCTGTAACCGTAAAAGCCTTGGTTTCATGCATAAGAAGCCTTCTCCCTAAGTTTGTTTTAGTCACTGCTTTAGCACACTCCACCAACCCTGATGTCCTTGCCATGTCTGAATCCTGGCGTAAGAAGGCCACCAAAAATTTGGAGATTTCCATCCCCAACTACAACATTTTTCTTCAAGATAGAACTGCCAAAGGGGGAGGAGTTGCAATCTACTGCAGAGATAGCCTGCAAATTTCTGTCATACTTTCCAGGTCTATGCCCAAACAGTTCAAGCTTCTAATTAAAAAAAAATAATCTCTCCAGAAATAAGTCTCTCACTGTTTCAGTCTGTTATAGACCCCCCTCAGCTCCCAGCTGTGCCCTGGACACCATATGTAAATTGATTGCCCCCCATCTGTCTTCAGAGTTTGTTCTGTTAGGTGACCTAAACTGGGATATGCTTAACACACCCCGGCATTCCTACAATCTAAGCTAGATGCCCTCAATCTCACAAATGATCAAGGAACCCACCAGGTACAACCCTAAATCCCTAAACATGGGCAACCTCATAGATATTATCCTGACCAACTTGCCCTCTGAATACACCTCTGCTGTTTTCAATCAGGATCTCAGCAATCACTGCCTCATTGCCTGCGTCAGCTATGGATCCGCTGTCAAACGACCACCCCTCATCACTGTCAAACGCCCCCTAAAACACTTCCGTGAGCAGGCCTTTCTAATAAACCTGGCCCAGGTATCCTGGAATGATATTGACATCCCATCAGTAGAGGATGCCTGGTCATTCTTTAAAAGTAATTTCCTCACCATAAATAAGCATGTTCCTAAGAACAGATATAGCCCTTGGTTCACTCCAGACCTGACTGACCTAAACCTACACACATAAACATCCTGTGGCGGACTGCATTAGCTTTCGAATAACCCCCGCGATATGCAACTTTTCAGGGACTTTAGGTACCAATACACGCAGTCAGTTAGGAAAGCAAAGGCTATCTTTCTCAAACAGAAATTTGCATCCTGTAGCTCTAACTCCAAAAAGTTTTGGGACACTAAAGTCCATGGAGAATTAGTGCCCACTGCACTGAGGCTAGGAAACACTGTCACCGCTGATAAATCCATGATAATCAAGAATTTCAATAAGCATTTCTCTCCAGCTGGCCATACTTTCCTCCTGACTACACCTACCCAAGCCAATAGCTCCGCACCCCCCGCAATAACTTGCCCAAGCCTCCCCAGCTTCTCCTTCACCCAAATCCAGATCGCAGATGTTCTGAAAGAGCTGAAAAACCTGGACCCATACAAATCAGCTGGCCAAGACAATCTGGACCCTCTCTTTCTAAAAACTTTCCATCTCCATGGTTGCAACACCTATTACAGGCTTGTTCAACCTCTCTTTTGTGTCGTCCGAGATCCCTAAAGATTGGAAAGCTGCTGCGGTCATCCCCCTCTTTAAAGGGGGTGATACTCTAGACCCAAACTTTTACAGACCTATATCCATCCTACCCTGCCTTTCCAAAGTCTTCAGAAGCCAAGTTAACAAACAGATAACTGACCATTTCTAATCCCACCGTACCTTCTACGCTGTGCAATCCGGTATCCAAGCTGGTCACGGGTGCACCTCAGCCATGCTCAAGGTCCTAAACAATATCATAACCGCCATCGATAAAAGACAGTACTGTTCAGCCGTCTTCATCGACCTGGCCAAGGCTTCTGACTGATCATATTCTTATCGGCAGACTCAACAGCCTTGGTTTCTCAAATGACTGCCTAGTCTGATTCACCAACTACTTCTCTGATAGAGTTCAGTGTGTCCTACCGGAGGGCCTGTTGTCCGGACCTCTGGCAGTCTCTATGGGGATACCACAGGGTTCAATTTTCGGGACGACTCTCTTCTCTGTGTATATCAACGATGTCGCTCTTGCTGTGGGTGATTCCCTGATCCACCTCTATGCAGACGACACCATTCTGTATACATCTGGCCCTTCTTTGGACACTGTGTTAACAAATCTCCAAACGAGCTTCAATGCCATACAACTCTCCTTTCGTGGCCTTCAACTGCTCTTAAACGCTAGTAAAACTAAATGCATGCTTTTCAACTGATCGCTGCCCGTACCTGCCCGCCCGTCCAGCATTACTACTCTGGACGGTTCTGACTTAGAATAGGTTGACAACTACAAATACCTAGGTGTCTCGTTAGACTGTAAACTCTCCATCCAGACTCACATTAAGCATCTCCAATCCAAAATTAAATCTAGAATTGGCTTCCTATTTCACAACAAAGCCTCCTTCACTCATGCCGCCAAACATACCCTTGTAAAACTGACTATCCTACCGATCCTTGACTTCGGCGATGTCATTTACAAAATAGCCTCTAACATTCTCCTCGGCAAACTATCACAGTGCCATCCGTTTTGTCACCAAGGCCCATATACCACCCACCACTGCATCCTGTATGCTCTCATCGGCTGGCCCTTACTACATATTCGTCGCCAGACCCACTGGCTCCAGGTCATCTATACGTCTTTGCTAGGTAAAGCTCCGCCTTATCTCAGCTCACTGGTCACGATATCAACACCCACCAGTAGCATGCGCTCCAGCAGGTATATTTCACTGGTCATATCCAAAGCCAACATCGCTGAAGGTGGAGACTTAAATTTCCCTCACTAACTTTAAACATCAGCTATCTGAGCAGCTTACTGATCGCTGCAGATGTACACAGCCCATCTGTAAATAGCCCATCCAATCTACCTACCTCATCCCCATGTTGTATTTATTCACTTTTTTGTTCTTTTGCACACCAGTATTTCTACTTGCACATCATCATCTGCACATCTATCACTCCAGTGTAAATTTGCTAAATTGTAATTACTTCGCTATTATGGCCTATTCATTGCCTTACATCCTCACACCATTTGCACACACTGTATATAGACTTTTTTCTATTGTGTTGTTGACTGCACGTTTGTTTTTTCCATGTGAAACTCTGTGTTGTTTGTGCCGCACTGCCTTGCTTTATCTTGTCCGGGTCGCAGTTGTAGATGAGAACTTATTCTCAACTGGCCTACCTGGTTAAATAAAGGTGAAATAAAAAAATAAAAATGTAAAACTGTTATAGGCTTATTTCTATTTTGCCCTATTTATCAAGTGTTGGAAAAACTTGTCAATAATCAACTGACTGGCTTTCTTAATGTCTACAGTATTCTTTCTGGTATGCAATCTGGTTTTCACTCCGGTTATGGATGTGTCACTGCAACTCAATGATGTCACAATTGCCCTTGATTCTTAGCAATGTTGTGCTGCTATTTTTATTGACTTGGCCAAAGCTTTTGATACGGTAGACCATTCCATTTTTGTGGGCCAGCTATGGAGCATTGGTGCCTCTGAGGCGTCTTTGGCCTGTTTTCTGACTACCTCTCTCATAGAGTGCAGTGTATAAAGTCAGAACATCTGCTGTCTCAGCCACTGCCTGTCACCAAAGGAGTACCCCAAAGCTCGATCCTAGGTCCCACGCGCTTCTCAATTTACATCAACAACATAGCTCAGGCAGTTGGAAGCTCTCTCATCCATTTATATGCAGATGATACAGTCTTATACTCAGCTGGCCCCTCCCCCGGTTTTTGTGATAAACGCTCCACAGCAAAGGTTTCTTAGTATCCAACAAGCTATCTCTGCCTTAACCTTGTTCTGAACACCTCCAAAACAAAAGTAATGTGATTTGGTAAGAATAATGCACCTTTCATACAGGTGTAATTACTACCTGAGGGTTTAGAGCTTGAGGTAGTCACCTCATACAAGTACTTGGGAGTATGGCCAGATGGTATACTGTCCTTCTCTAAGCATATATCAAAGCAGCAAGCTAAAATTAAATCTAGACTTGGTTTCCTCTATCGTAATCTCTCCTCTTCCACCCCAGCTGCCAAACTAACCCTGATTCAGATGACCATCCTACCCATGCTAGATAATGGAGATGTAATTTATAGATAGGCAGGTAAGCATGCTCTCAAGCAGCTAGATGTTCTTCGACATTTGGCCATTAGATTTGCATCCAAATCCACCAAATCTAGGTGTCACGACTTCCGCCGGAGTCGGTCCCTCTCCTTGTTCGGGCGGCGTTCGGCGTTCTAGCCATCGCCGATCCACTTTTCATTTTCCATTTGTTTTGTCTTTGTTTTACACACCTGGTTTCATCACCCAATTACTTGTTAATTATTTAACCCTCTGTTCCCCCATGGTATTTGTGAGTATGTATGTATGTATACGGTCCGTTATTGTGGGCTAGTTTATTGTGTTGTATATATTTGTATTCTTGAGTAAAGAACTTCATAAATCATATCTGCTGACCTGCGCCTGACTCCTCCACACCAGCTACACACAGGCCGATTATACTAGGACACATCACAGCACTTTATACTCCTCTGTAAACTGGTCATCTCTGTATACCCGTCACAAGGTTGATGGTTATTTATAAAACCCTCTTAGGCCTCACTCCCCCTTATCTGAGATATCTACTGCAGCCCTAATCCTCCACATACAACACCCGTTCTGCCAGTCACATTCTGTTAAAGGTCCCCAAAGCACACACATCCCTGGGTCGCTCCTCTTTTCAGTTCGCTGCAGCTAGCTACTGGAATGAGCTGCAACAAACACTCAAACTGGACAGTTTGATCTCAATCTCATCATTCAATTACTCAATCATGGACACTCTTACTGGCAGTTGTGGCTGCTTTGTGTGATGTATTGTTGTCTCTACCTTCCAGCCCTTTGTGCTTTTGTCTGTGCCCATAATGTTTGTACCCTGTTTTGTGGTGCTACCATGTTGTGCTGCTCCCATGTTGTGTTATCATGTGTTGCTGCCTTCCTTTGTTGTTGTCTTAGGTATCTCTTTATGTGGTGTTGTGTTGTCTCTCTTGTCATGATGTGTGTTTTGTCCTATATTTTTATTTCATTTATTTTTAATCCCTGCCCCCATCCCTGCAGGAAGACATTTGCCTTTTGGTAGTCCGCCATTGTAAATAAGAATTTGTTCTTAACTGACTTGCCCAGTAAAATAAAGGTTAAATAAATAAAATGTTGTTTACAGCAGGTTCAACCAAATATAATCTCAGTGGCTGGTAATCTGTGCAAAATAGGTTACTTTGATTAATAGCCCTCACAGCTCTGGAAGGAATGATACGGCGTGCCTCAATTTTCAGGTAGTAAAAAAAGTAAGTAGGTATGCCGGAGTGTATTAAAAGGTCCCAGCCTTTTTGTGACAAAAAGCTCCATTCCTCCACCCCACCTCCCTTCCATCTCCTACCCATCCTTCCATCCATTACAGCCCACCCTCTGTACTCCTCTGTATTGAGCCAGGGTTAGAGAGGTGTCTCTTTACGACTACAGGCTACTCCTCACCCCTCTATCAACAGGGTATTCTAACAGGGGTGTAGGGTGTCAGTCTAATGAGGCCAGAGAAGAACTGTGGTCTGGGCTCAACCAACTTGTCTCTGTCTCTCTGTCATCAAGGCCTCACTGTCACTGTATCAGTGTCTAGTAGAGTATCTCCCTCGTAGTGAGAGGTGCAGAGCTCTCACCAATGGCTGTCTATCTGTCACACTCTTGCATCCATCCGGTCTATACCCTGGAGTGCTTATTGTGTCAACTCGTGTACGGTTTCGTGAGGAGTCGTGATTATGTCTGTAGAAATGTAGATTAGGGAGTGCATAATTAGTTTGCATAAAAAAATATATATAAAGCTGACCTTAGCTCAGTGACTGCAGTAGAAGGGTAGGTCAAGGCAACTTCCTCCTCTAAATGTAGCCCCAGGTCTGTTTTAACCTGACATCACCCTTCATGGTTTCACATCATAACTCCATCTCCATTACACCATACAGAGCTGCTTTCATCCAGGGGATCAATGTTTGATATTATTTGGTATTCTCTGCCGTGTACACTCCTCTCATCTATGCTCCACTGTTAACCCTGAGGGATGGTTCTTCTTTGAAAGGTAATCTAAGTGTGAACCCTCTCCCCCCTGCCCATGTCTGTTATCTGCTAGGTGGGACGAGTGTACCCCCAGGCAGTCTACTTCCCCATCCGCACCCTCTACCTGATGCTCAAGATAGAGCAGAGGGAACGCTACAACAGAGGTAAATCATGTGTGTGTGCTATGCCAGTACCACGGTAATATGACTGTAGCAAAACATCATGACACCAGTATGGTACCAACATTTTAGAATACCGTAGTACCGTTTCGTATGACACTACAAACATTTCTCGGCCCTACCGCTCTAAATAACCTGCTGCCGCTTGTTTATAAAGTCAGTTTTGTTTATAAATTAAATTGAATTTAAACAGCCACTATTCTCTTGTATGAGCTGGTCCAAGAATGTCCACTTCACTTTCATGCGCATATCATGTTTGGCAACAGTAATCCGCCAAGCACTTCCTCCTCCAGCAATCACTCACCTGCTTTTCTCCATCCGCATGTATTTATCCATCAGTTTTTTTTATAATTTAGCCGTGATGGCGAGCAGGGATGCAGATCCTGAGTCTTCTGCTGTTTGATTTGTGCATTTGTTACATTGGAGCAGAGTGAGCATAGTTGATGCATTGTATAATTTCATGACCTGTTTAAAGACAACTTGCTCCTCTAAATGTATGCTTAACACCCCGGCCATCCTACAATCTAAGATATATGCCCTCAATCTCACACAAATTATCAATGAATCTACCAGGTACAACCCCAAATCTGTAAACATGGGCACCCTCATAGATATCATCCTATCCAAACCTGCCCTCTAAATACACCTCTGCTGTCTTCTACCAGGATCTCAGTGATCACTGCCTCATTGCCTGCGTCCGTAATGGTCTGTGGTTAAAACAACCACCCCTCATCACTGTCAAAAGCTCGCTAAAACACTTCAGCGAGCAGGCCTTTCTAATGGACCTTGCCCGGGTATCCTGGAAGGATATTGACCTCATTTCGTCAATAGAGGATGCCTGGTTATTCATTAAAAGTGATTTCCTCACCATCTTAAATAAGCATGCCCCATTCAAAACATTTTGAACCAGGAACAGATATAGCCCTTGGTTACCTCCAGACCTGACTGCCCTTGACCAGAACAAAAACATCCTGTGGCGTACTGCATGAGCATCAAATAGCCCCCGCGATATGCAACTTTTCAGGGAAGTTAGGAACTAATATACACAGGCAGTTAGGAAAGCAAAGGCTAGCTTTTTCAAACAGAAATTTGCATCCTGTAGCACAAACTCCAAAAAGTTCTGAGACATTGTAAGGTCCATGGAGAATAAGAGCACCTCCTCCCAGCTGCCCACTGCTCTGAGGCTAGGAAACACTATACCCACCGATAAATCCACGATAATTGAGAATTTCAATAAGCATTTTTCTACGGCTGACCATGCTTTCCAACTGGCTACCCCTACCCCCGTCACCAGCCCTGCACCCCCCACAGCAAATTGCCCAAGCCTCCCCCATTTCTCCTTCACCCAAATCCAGATAACTGAAGTTCTGAAACAGCTGCAAAATCTGGACCCCTACAAATCAGCTGGGCTAGACAATCTGGACCCTCTCTTTCTAAAATTATCTGCCAAAATTGTTGCAACCCCTATTACTATTCTGTTCAACCTCTCTTTCGCATCGTCTGAGATCCCCAAAGATTGGAAAGCTGCTGCGGTCATCCCCCTCTTCGAAGGGGGAGACACTCTAGACCCAAACTGCTACAGACCTATATCCATCCTGACCTGCCTTTCTAAAGTCAAGTTAATAAACAGATCACCGACCATTTCGAATCCCACCGTACCTTCTCCGCTATGCAATCTGGTTTCCGAGCTGGTCATGGGTGCACCTCAGCCACACTCCAGGTCCTAAACAATATCATAACTGCCATACTGTGCAGCCGTATTCATCGACCTGGCCAAGGCTTTCGACTCTGTCAATCACCACATTCTTATTGGCAGACTCAACAGCCTTGGTTTCTCTAATGATTGCCTTGCCTGGTTCACCAACTACTTCTCAGACAGAGTTCAGTCTGTCAAATCGGAGGGCTTATTGTCTGGACCTCTGGCAGTATCTATGGGGGTGCCACAGGGTTCAATTCTCGGGCCAACTATTTTCCCTGTATACATCAACAATGTTGCTCTTGCTGCGGTGATTCTCTGATCCAGCTCAATGCAGATAACACCATTTTATAAACATCTGGCCCTTCTTTGGACACTGTTAACTAACCTCCACACTAGTTTCAATGCCATTCAACTCTCCTTTCGTGGCCTCCAACTGCTCTTAATGCAAGTAAAACTAAATGCATGCTCTTCAACTGATCGCTGCCCGCACCTGCCCGCCCGTCCAGCATTACTACTCTGGACGGTTATGACTTAGATGATGTGGACAGCTACAAATACCTAGGTGTCTCGTTAGACTGTACACTCTCCATCCAGACTCACATTAAGCATCTCCAATCCAAAATTAAATCTAGAATTGGCTTCCTATTTCACCACAAAGCATCCTTCACTCATGCTGCCAAACATACCCTTGTAAAAATGACTGCAGTCTATCAGTGCAATCCGTTTTGTAACCAAAACCCCATATACTACCCACCACTGTGACCTGTATGCTCTCGTTGGCTGGCCCTAGCTTTATATTCATCGCCAAACACACTGGCTCCAGGTCATCTAGAAGTCTTTGCTGGGTAAAGCACCGCCTTAGCTCAGCTCACTGGTCACCATAGCAGCACCCACGCGTAGTACGCGCTCCAGCAGGTATATTTCACTGGTCATCGTGTATAGATTTTTTTCTATTGTGTTGTTGACTGTACGTTTGTTTTTTCCATGTGTAACGCTGTGTAGTTGTTTGTGTCGCACTGCTTTGCTGTATCTTGGCCAGGTCGCAGTTGTAAATGAGAACTTGTTCTCAACTGGCCTGCCTGGTTAAATAAAGGTGAAATGTGTTTTTTTTAAACAACCAAGAGCACAGGGCAGACTGAGTAGACTTTGCAAGATCACTGTCATGCAGCCTCTTGGGTGTCAGAAAGGGAAAATGGAGCCCAGACATGTTGGCAGCTTTACAGCAAAGAAAAGGTCTTGTCTGTAGACAGTTAAAAAACTATGACCCATGTTACCAGATATACCTTTTTTCTTTTTATGGGGATTTGCTCGCATTTTGTGTAATTTCACAAACCACATCGTGAACTAATCCAGGGTCGAAATGTATTGGTTTGATTACATGACTGAACAATGTTTATTGTTATTTAGCTAGCTAACAACCTGGTAAGTTGACACTAGGTTTTAGGCTCATCTGATTGGCACAGGAAGGAAGAAAAATGGTCTGCTACTCATGAGATCTGCTTCAGATAGGTAGGATTCATATAGGTAGGATTCATATAGGTAGGACTCATATGGATACGATTCATATAGGTAGTGTCAAGGATATGATCCAGATGCAGACACGGGAGGCATCAGTTCTCAGATGATTTATTAGAAATACTGGGCAGGCAACGGGCAGGTCGAGAGCAGGCGGAGGTTCGTAATCAAGTCAGGCAGGTACATAACGGCAGGCAGGCTCGGGGTCAGGGCAGGCAGAATGGTCAGAAATAGGAAAAATAGGAAACAGAAGTAGAGAGACAGGAAGGCAGGAAAGAACGTTGGTAAGCCCTGACAAGACAAGACGAACTCGCAACAGACAAACAGAGAACACAGGTATAAATACACAGGGGATAATGGGAAGATGGGCGACACCTGGAGGGGGTGGAGAAAAGCACAAAGACAGGTGAAGTAGATCAGCGTGTAACAGGTAGGATTCATATTTGCAGGATTCATATAGGTAGAGTGTTTGGGGTGGAGGGGGATGGAGAGAGAGAGAGTGTGTGTGTGGGGGGAGGGTGGAGAGGTGTGTTTGTGTGTGTGTGTGTGTGTGTGTGTGTGATAGACAGTGTCATAAGGTAACCCTGGCATAGCCTGGCACAGCCCACTACCACCCTGCAACAGTATGGCAGCCACATCTGTTCAGTGTGCTGCTGTTCCTCTCTACCTGAGCAGTCTGAAGCTCAATTGAAGGAAGGGCTCTGTCACGTTCATGACATGACAAAGATAAGGCTTTTCCATCCAATGTCCAACACAGCGGGCTTACAAACTGGAAAATGGGATATTTGCACTCAACATTTACACAGACAAGCTGAAGTCTTCGCTAACTATGTACTTTCTGAAACACTTTCATCTACAACTCTAAATCCTCAAGCCATTTCAGTCAAGGTGTTGACAGAAGAAAGAGAGCTGACATGACACAAGCTTCCAAATCGAACTCAGCGGTGCTGCAAAGTGCTTTAGCAATGCTGGCTGGGAGGAGGGGGGGGGGCAGCTGTGCACTGAGCTGAGGATAGTCAGCTAGTCAGGGGTGGGGGGCTAGTGAGGCGGGTGGGAAAGGAGGAGGGAAGATGGGGGTGATGGGTGTGGTGAGCGTGTAGGACCTGATGAGTGGAAGATGGGGCGAGGGGATGTAGACTGTAGTTGGGCTGACTGCACTGTGCTGACGGTAAGGGGGCTCCAGAAGCAGAACCTGCAGGCTCAGCGCTCCGTTCCATTGGTTAGACAGGGACAGAGGAACACTTTCCCCCCCTTGTGGGAACAACCTCACCTGGCTGCACCTGTTCTGCCGAGTCAGGGAGCTTTGGGAGTAAGGGGCGAAGGGGATTAGAGGTGTATTTGTCCCATCACATCTGGAAAACATACACTTGTTGGGCTGAGTCTGTGGGCATCATAGCTTACTCACTGTCATAGCATTTTTTGGGTCACAAATAACAGTGTAGTATAAATGTTCATAATCAATCTTCCTCTCTCTCCCCCCTAACCCACTCCCCCAACCATTGCTGTCAAGATCACGCTGAACATTGTCAAGAAGCTGGTGAGCACGTTTGCCGTGGGGTTGGAGTCTCCAACGTGTTCACCACGTTCTCCAGCGCGGCATCAGAGTTGCTCGCCCACCGAGCCCAGGCCACCGCTTAGGACCCTGTCTTCCAGAAGATGAAGAGATATTTCACCACATTTCATTTGTCTGTTCTGCTGTTTTCATTGTTTATTTATGTCCTCTCTTTTGGAGAAATATAACTCACTTTTGGAATCTAACCAACAGTGTTGGGCCATAGGATTCCAGGGGTAAATCTCAAATCACACTCATTTCCTTATGTATTGCGTTACTTTAGAACCAAGCTGCCAGACATAACCAAGCTGCCAGACATAACCAAGCTGCCAGACCTAGACAGACATAACCAAGCTGCCAGACCTAGACAGACATAACCAAGCTGCCAGACATAACCAAGCTGCCAGACATAACCAAGCTGCCAGACCTAGACAGACATAACCAAGCTGCCAGACATAACCAAGCTGCCAGACATAACCAAGCTGCCAGACATAACCAAGCTGCCAGACAAATCCAAACTGCCAGACCTAGACAGACATAACCAAGCTGCCAAACATAACCAAGCTGCCAGACCTAGCCAGACATAAACAAGCTGCCAGACATAAACAAGCTGCCAGACATAACCAAGCTACCAGACATAACCAAGCTATCAGACCTAGAAAGACATAACCAAGCTGCCAGACATAACCAAGCTGCCAGACATAGCCAGACATAACCAAGCTGCCAGACATAACCAAGCTGCCAGACCTAGCCAGAAACAACCAAGTTGTCAGACATGACCTAGCTGTAGAAGTAGCCAAGTTGCCAGACATAGCCTAGCTACAAGACATAGCCAAGCTGCCAGACATAACATAGCTGCCAGAAGTAGCCTTGCTGCTAGACAGAACCTAGCTGCCAGACATTACCTAGCTGCCAGAAGTAGCCAAGCTTCCAGACATAACCTAGCTGCCAGACATTACCTAGCTGCCAGAAGTAGCCACGCTTCCAGACATAACCTAGCTGCCAGAAGTAGCCACGCTTCCAGACATTACCTAGCTGCCAGAAGTAGCCAAGCTTCCAGACATAACCTAGCTGCCAGAAGTAGCCAAGCTTCCAGACATAACCTAGCTGCCAGACATTACCTAGCTGCCAGAAGTAGCCGCGCTTCCATATATCTAAGCTGCCAGAAGAATCCTAGCTCTGCATTACCAGGCAGAAACAGAACAGAACAGGGACGTTCCGGAACGTAATTGGGGCTTCTGAACCAGATGATTTGATTTAATGGAGGGCTGAGCGTGTGTGTGTGCGCTTGTGGTGTGTGTGGTGTGTGTCTGTGTGCGCGTCCGTGTCCACAAGCGCGTGTCCGTGTGCCAGTGTGTGCTCGGCTGGTTTGGGGTGTTGATTTCACAGGCGTTACACAGCTCTGCTAATTCAACCCGTTGACTCTCCCTAAAGGCCTGTTTAGCGGTCATTTGGGTACATACAGCATGGGGAGAAAAACATAACAGTGCTTGCTGGTACTGGAGCTGCAAGGAGAGTTGAGTTTGAACTGAAGGGTGTTTAATAGAACAGTAAGAGCAACTGTTGAACATCTACAGACATTTCAAATCAAATCAAATTGTGTTTGTCACATGTTCCAAATACAACAGGTGTAGTAGACCTTACAGTGAATGCTTACTTACAAGCCCTTAACCGACAATGCAATTTTAAGAAAAATATCTAAAAAAAATACAGAAATAAAAGTAACAAATAACTAAAGAACAGCAGTAAAATAACAATAGCGAGGCTATATACAGGGGGTGCCGGTACAGAGCCAATGTGCGGGGGCACCGGTTAGCTGAGATAATTGAAGTAATATGTGCATGCATGTGGAGTTATTAAAGAGACTATGCATAGATAATAACAGAGAGTAGCAGCAATGTAAAGTGAGGCGGGGCAATGGAAATGGTCTGGGTAGCCATTTAATATAGATGTTCAGGAGTCTTATGGCTTGGGGGTAGAAGCTTTTTAGAAGCTTCTTGGTCCTAGACTTGGCGCTCTGGTACCTCTTGCCGTGCGGTAGCTGATAGAACAGTCTATGACTACTGTAGGGTAGCTGGAGTCTTTGACAATTTTTAGGGCCTTCCCTGACACCGCCTGGTATAGAGGTCCTGGATGGCAGGAAGCTTGGCCCCGCTGATGTACTGGGCCGTACACACTACCCTCTGTATTGCCTTGCGTTCGGAGACCGAGCAGTTGCCATAGCAGGCAGTGATGCAACCTGTCAGGATACTCTCGATGGTGTAGCTGTAGAACCTTTTGAGGATCTGAGGATCCATGCCAAGTCTTTGTTTCCTGAGGGAGAATAGGTTTTGTCGTGCTCTCTTCAAGACTGTATTGGTGTGATTGAACCATGTTAGTTTGTTGGTGATGTGGACTCCAAGGAACTTGAAGCTCTCAACCTGCTACACTGCAGCCCCGTCGTGAGAATGGGGGCGTGCTCGGGCCTCCTTTTCCTGTAGTCCACAATAATCTCCTTTGTCTTGATCATGTTGAGGGAGAGGTTGTTGTCCTTGCACCTCACGGTCAGGTCTCTGACCTCTATAGGCTGTGTCGTTGTTGTCGGTGATCAGGCCTACCGCTGTTGTGTCATCCGCAGACTTAATAATTGTGTTGGAGTCTTGCCTGGCCGTGCAGTCATGAGTGAACAGGGAGTACAGGAGGGGACTGAGCACACATCCCTGAGGGGCACCTTTATTGAGGATCAGCGTGGCGGATGGGTTGTTACCTACCCTTACCACCTGGGGGCGGCCCATCCAGGATGTCTAGGATCCAGTTGCCGAGGGAGGTGTTTAGTCCCAGGGCCTTTAGCTTAGTGATGAGCTTTGAGGGCACGATGGTGTTGAGCGCCTAGCTGTAGTCAATGAATAGCATTCTCACGTAGTTGTTCCTTTTGTTGAGGTGAGAAAGGGCAGTGTGGAGTGCAAAAGAGATTGCATCATCTGTGTATCTGTTGGGGTGGTATGTGTTTGACCTCAGCCACTGGTGTAACTAAATGATGCTTTCAAAACAATACCTCAGGAACAGTTATACAGAAGTTAAATTGAATCATGAAGCAATCCGTTTAACTCTGGTATGGATATTTGTGCATGTTAGTCAGCGACACCGTCTCCCTTCACTTCTCACTATGTATTTATGTTCTACTCAGGAATGCGACAGACAGGTGCAGGCTGGCCCCTGTAGAGACATTTCTAAAAACAAATTGTTCTTTTTTGGAGAGGGTACATTTCCCTCCTCATTATATAACCGCCAGGTTGAACCACAGTTCAGTTCCCTGGCCATTGGTTTTAACTAGGAATGTCTGCTTCACCCTCTAACTTCCTCCCTGTGTCCACATAACAACTCTCCTCCTCTGTCTCTCCTCAACTTTTTATGGCTGAGGACACACACAGAGCTACCCATTTCCCCATTCCCTGTCCACCTACAGACAGAGCTACCCATTCCCCCATTCCCTGTCCATCTACAGACAGAGCTACCCATTTCCCCATTCCCTGTCCACCTACAGACAGAGCTGCCCATTCCCCCATTCCCTGTCCATCTACAGACAGAGCTACCCATTCCCCCATTCCCTGTCCACCTACAGACAGAGCTGTCCATTTCCCCCATTCCCTGTCCACCTACACACACAGGGCTCCCCATTCCCTGTCCACCTACACACAGAGCTGCCCATTCCCCCATTCCCTGTCCACCTACACACAGAGCTGCCCATTCCCCCATTCCCTGTCCACCTACACACACAGAGCTCCCCATTCCCTGTCCACCTACACACACAGAGCTGCCCATTCCCTGTCCACCTACACACAGAGCTGCTCATTCCCTGTCCACCTACACACACAGAGCTCCCCATTCCCTGTCCACCTACACACAAAGAGCTCTTATTCCCCCATTACCTGTCCACCTACACACACAGAGCTGCCTATTCCCCCATTCCCTGTCCACCTACACACACAGAGCTGCCCATTCCCTGTCCACCTACACACACAGAGCTCCCCATTCCCTGTCCACCTACACACACAGAGCTCTTATTCCCACATTCCCTGTCCACCTACACACACACAGAGCTGCCTATTCCCTGTCCACCTACACACACATATTCGCCCCATTCCCTGTCCACCTACACACACAGAGCTCCCCATTCCCTGTCCACCTACACACACTGGCACTCCTCTCATTTGTCTTGTCTCTCCTCACTCAGTTGCCCCTCTTTTCAACCTCTGTTTTCCCCTCCACCAGATTGGAGAGAGGCTAGCTGAGCTAATGTGTCTGACTACAGTACAGTATGATGACTGGGCAGGGAGAGGGAGAGAGGGCCAGAGAATAGAGCGTGTGAGAGTAAAATATGAAAGAGGGAAAACAAATTGAGTAATGGAGAGAGAGAAAATGAGGAACAAGAGAGCCTGTGAGAATAAGCAAGACAGAGAGAACAAAGGGAAACAGAATTAGAGGCAGAGCAAGAGTGAAGCATGAGAGACACAGAGGGAGCGTGTAGCGTGTTACCAGCTGTGTGGGTACTGGGTGCCAGCTGTGTTGGCTCAGCCAGTCATCACTGGAGCTCCGGCTCACAGGGTGCCTGCCTGCCTGCCGACCGGCAGTCGCTCCCCAGCTGTGTCCACAGCAACCGAGTGCCACAGAGAAATCCAAAAAGTCCCCAGAGCGGAACAAACAGGGTTTACAGCCCAGCACTTCTGCTGCTGCCAAGCAGCCAACCTCACCGCCACCGCCTTGCCCCGTTACACGATCCCTCCTTCACTTTCCCTGGGTTTGTGGGCCGGAAAATCTGTTTATGTGCGCACACATAACATTTGTCAGAGGGGACAGGGAGGAGAGGGGGGAGGCATTCAAATCCAATTATGTGGAATGCTCTTTGCATGAGTTACTGTTTAAGAAATTGATCCCACTCCAGATCTCTCTGCTTGTCAAAACCCTGGAAAAAATATATTTTATATAACTTCACTGTTCACAGCACCCAGCAAGATCACCTGTCTTTGTCAGTCTTTCAGAAACTACAGTATTTTGGCAACATGGTATCATGTGAACACTCTTTTGGGGGGTTTTCAAACAATTTTCACACAAGCTGAAACAAATGTCTGAAGGGTTCTGCATCACAAAATCTTGTGGCTTGAGGGTAGAAGCTGTTAGGGAGCCTTTTGGTCCTAGACTAGACGCTCCGGTACCGCTTGCCATGCATAGCAGAGAGAACAGTGTATGACTTGGGTGACTGGAGTCTTTGACAATTATTTGAGCCTTCGTCTGACACGGCCTAGCAGAGGTGTGGACTTGAGTCACATAACTTGGACTCGAGTCAGACTCCGGCTCGACTTTGACTTTAACACCAATGACTCTTGACTTAACTTGGACTTGAGCCTTTTGACCCGAACTGACTTGATACCCTCCCCAAGCCCAAATATGAAAAACTATGATTTTAAAAAAGTGTTTAGTGTATCAACTCTTCATTTAACGGATTACAGTTTGAATCGGACAGCAGCCAATCAAATTGTGCCAGCTGAGAAAAAGTTGTGCGTGGCAGTGCAGAGGAACGTCGGCGAGTGAATTCAGATGGAGCCCTTGGAAAGATAATACCCAAAATGATTATTTTCGGATATCAAGACTACACTGTAGTCAACAAAAAACAGATTGCAACTTGCAAAACATGCGGGAAGAAAATTACAGCAACAACTTCCAACTTTGTTCGACATTTGTAGCTGCACAAAGAACAGTAATTGGTTAATATAGCCGACAGCTATATATAATTTTGCTAGTGTAGCATGTAGGCTAACATAACGTTAAATCAATGAGCCTCCACACAGTCAGTAGGTGCGGGAACGTGATCATTGCACTGGCTAGGCAGTTGGTAGCCTAAATCCTGCCGGATGTTACTACTGTTCCTAAAACCACTGACATATGTTAGCCTACTGTAACCACACACAGAGAGGGTGTGTGTGTGTGTGTGTGTGTGTGTGTTAAGGTTGGGCGATTGTGTACAAGCCTACATTGACCGATTGCGCCCCATAGCGATCCTCGATAGTTGATCGATATGGGGGGGTTGCGGTGCTACTGCTGCTGCCCAATTAACCACAACAGTCTCCAATCTCACAGTTCATGGAGACACATGTAGGGCAGTAGAGCATGAATCATCCACAGCAGAAAGCTATCAACAATGAAATACTGTCTGACCTGGTTATCGATTGCAACTTGCCTCTATTGCCTCTGTCTATTGTGGAAAACAAGAGTTTTGGTCACATTCTCTCAGTGGTTGACAGTAAGTACAGCCCAGTGTGTCGCAGGAACATTGACATCAAAAGTAGAGAACCTCGCTACAGAGAGAAGTTCAAAACTGAAAACTCAGTTGAGCAACACAGATGTTTCAGTCACAGTGGACATTTGCTCCAATCGAAAGATGATTCCTTGGTGTCATTGTGCCACTGTGAAATATGGAGACAGGATACAGCTCAAGTCCAATCTCTTTTCCTGTGACCGTTTCAAAGGCCCACACACGGCCGAAAGAATCTGTAAGCAATTTGAGGCCATATGTGACGAGTACAGCATTAAAAATGCTGCCAACAATATCCACGGTGTGCTTCCCCATTGAACAAGAAGATGAACTACATGACGAAGATCACCTTGATGACCCAGAGCTCTGGAATGACCTAACCCTGGAAGACCAGCAAACAGTGGATTCTGCTATTGCAAAAAAACTGCGCTTGCAGTGTTTTGCTCACTCTCCAGCTGGTGGTGGGAGATGGCTTGAAAGAAACAAGGGATGACTCCTTCTCTTCAAAAATGTGTTTGAGGCTGAATTCGGGGAAAGAGGCATCCCTGCTGCTGTCAACACAAGATGGAACTCAACACTGAGACAAGTGAAGGCAGATATCCAATGTGACCATCTAAAGATCAGTCATGTTCTAGTAAAGGCTGGGCACAAGGAGTTGTTGTTCACAGTACAGGAGTAGAATAAGTTGAAGGAGTTGGTGGGCATCCTGAAGCCATTTGGAAAAGCAACAGATATGACACAGGGGGAGAAGATAGTCACAATCAGTTCTGTTGTTCCCTCTGTCCTGTCCCTGAATCACCACCTGGAGCAGCAGATGCCTCAAGTCCATTTCCTGAGCGGCCTAGTCAGAAGTCTCCAGGCATCCCTGAACAAAATATTTATTGGAATCTTCAATGTAAAAAATGGCCAGGACACAAGATGGAATCATTGCCCACTTTTCAGATCCAGTCTACCTCAAAGCAGCTGCCTTGGATCCGGCTTTTCCTCTGATGTGGGTGGAGCACCATGTGCTGGTCAAGGAGGAGGTGGCACAAAGAGTGAAAGGTAAATATTATTGAGTTTAACTTTTTCTCATAATTGAATCCAATTGACTGCAACAATAATACTTGTTCAGTTTAACGCACTGCATCACCAATACTCTAATACAGACTTTTTTGTTTCTGCTTTTACATGTTTTGCCAGAACTGATTCTGCAAGAGCAAGCAAGAGTGGCCATCAGGGTCTTGGCAGTGCCTCCTGTGCTCTGGTCGAGCGTGTCTTCAGCCATGGTGGCATAATACTGCGACCTCATCGTGCACAAATGACTGACAGACTTTTATCGAATTTGGTCTTTTGCAAATGCAATGCATCATAGGGCCCTGAGATAAGAGAAAAAATGTACCTGTTTGTGTTCAAATGGTAGGCTTACTTGAAGTTCAGTAGCAGTTGTTTTTATGTACCTTTAAATAAATTATTGTAACTTCATGGCAGGATTGTTTTAAGTGTCTAGAGTATATCTGGAGAGGGAGAGAGAGAGCACTACAATATTTTGTTTTTGTTGTCATATTGATTTGTCTTTCTCATGGCTACCCATGTATTTCCATGGAAATATAAAGTTTATTTGGAAAGTAATAAATATATATATATTTTTTTAAAGCATTCATGATTTCCGTAAATGTAATATACTAACTCCACTGTAACCACTGTGGTTCTCTGGACATGATGAAGGGGGGGTGGGGTGGATGGCTGAGAGCAGAGAGAGCTGAGGCAGGCAGAGAGAGCTGAGGCAGGCAGAGAGAGCTGAGGCAGGCAGAGAGAGCTGAGGCAGGCAGAGAGAGCTGCGGCAGGCAGAGAGAGCTGAGGCAGGCAGAGAGAGCTGAGGCAGGCAGAGATGGAGGCCGAGAGAGCAGTGAAGGAGAGAAAGCGTTCCAGGCCTCCTAGTGTTCCAGTCTCAGGTCAGGGAGCAGGAATCTGTAGCTGTGTGAGAGACTAGGGATTAGAGAGCAGGGAGCTTGTTGTTCACAGCAGCATGAGATGACTGATCAGCAGTCAGATAAAAAGGGAGCTAAAATAGCCCCCCCCCCCTTTTGCTGGGATGCAGTTTCCACTATGGCCACACTGCAATGTCAAAATGTGTTCTATTTTCAACTCTCCTCTTCTTTCTTATTTCCTCTGTTTACATACCCTTTGATATCACAAAATAATTGAGACAGTAATACAAATTATCTTGTAAAATAAAAACAGTTGCAGTTCTATTTGTAGGTTATTTATATTTTTATGTCGCTGAATCATTGGCAATTCAACAAGACTACCCTATTTCAAATTCACCATCTCCCCTAGGCTAGCAAAGCACAGGCAGTTAAAAAAGGAACATTGGAATTAGAGGTTTATTTGAAGCGGTATACTTCCCTCAGACAGTGGGAAATGGCAAGGCCTTTCTTTCTCTGATACACTTTCATGGTTTCATTACAACAAGCAGAGAACAGCAGCCACATGATACTGGAGCAGGTTACTGCACGCTTGATAAAGATGTCCTGGGGCCTTCAACGTGGCTTCCTTTCTGCTTGCACCTTTTGTTATACCATTCCCTCCCAAGAATATGCACAATGTCAGTTGTGACTTGAATATAGAGTTGAATCCCTTTTCTTGTGAGAGGGACTTGTGATTGTATCAGTAGACTAGCTCCATGGGGGATTGGGTGGAAAACGTACAGCACTTTGGTTGATATGATGACGAAGAGCTTATTTCTACCTCTTACTCATTGGGTCTTTTCAGTTTCAGCTCTGCTCTCTTTGGTTATTTCTCACGTTCATGGAAACCAAACCATTTTGTTTTCTTGATGAACCTTAATAGACTAAACCAGGTATTCCCAAACTGGGGTACACGCACCACCAGTTTTTTCAAACAGTCCACTTACATTTCCCAACGGGGCTATACATTTGGGTGAGTTTTTTTTCTCACCTGAGTAGCCTCGTTTCACTGCCAAAAATAAAATTAAACCATTTAGTGTTCAGCGAAATAACAACACAATGTCCAATACAGGTAGCCTAGTCAAATCATTCACATCCAATCACATTACCCATTACTCTCTCGTGGGAATTCCACTAACGGTCCGTATGCAACCAAACGTAGCTACTGCTCATGTTGGTATCTGTACTGATGGCACAGAATCCATGATAGGAGACATAGTGGACTGGTAACGCTTGTGCAAGCAGTTGCTCCCGTCGCCACTTGGGTACACTGCGGCATCCACTGACCTGAAAGACGTTTTGGCCGCTACAGGGAAAATGGTTAACTTTGTTAAAGCAAGGCCCCTGAACTTTCATGTACTTTCTGCATTATGCAATGATATGGGCAGCGACCATGTAACGCTTTTACAACATACAGAAGTGTGCTGGTTATCAAGGGGCAAGGTATTTACACATTTTTAAAAAAGGTTTCTCTATTGACCATAATTTTCACTTCTCTGACCGCTTGCATGATGACGAGTTTCTCACACGACTGGCCTATCTGGGTGATGCTTTTTCTCTCCTGAATGATCTGAATCTAGGATTACAGGGAGTATGATTAAGAAGTTGGAGCTCTTCTCTGTCTGCATTAACAAGGACAACACTCAGGTCTTTCCATCATTGTATGATTTTTTGTGTGCAAACTCAAGCTTTACGGAGAATGTCAAATGTGATATAGCGAAGCACTTGAGTGAGTTGGGTGCGCAATTACGCAGGTACTTTCCCAGAATGGATGACACAAACAACTGGATTCGTTATCCCTTTCATGCCCTGCCTCCAGTACACTTACCAATATCTGAACAAAAGAGCCTCATCGAAATTGCAACAAGCAGTTCTGTGAAATTTGAATTTAATCAGAAGCCACTTACAGATTTCTAAACAGAGTATTCTGCCTTGGCAAATTGTGCTGTTAAGACACTGATGCCCTTTGCAACCATGTACCTATGTGAGAGTGGATTCTCGGCCCTCACTAGCATGACAACGAAATACAGGCACAGACTGTGTATGGAAAATGATTTAAGAATGAGACTCTCCAATACAACCCAACATTGCAGCGTTATGTGTATCCTTGCAAGCACATCCTTCTCATTAACCTGTGGTGAGTTATTCACAATTTTCGATGAACAAATAAGGTTTTATATGTAAGATGGTTAAAATATAGCACAATTATTCATTCATATTCATTATGTTATTATTTGTGCCCTGGTCCTATAAGAGCTCTTTGTCACTTCCTACGAGCCGGGTGTGACATAAAACTCATACTCATTCTTATGTTAAAGAAATGTATTGTATAGTGCGTGTGTGGCAGGTTTACAATGATGGTAAAAAACAACATTTGAGAGTGCGCTGACCCTGGTGCTTAGAGGGGGTACGCAGCTGGAGGTTGAATGTTTGAAGGGTTACAGGAATATAAACAATTTGGGAACCACTGCACTAAACCATTTAGTTTTCTGAATGAACTTTAAAATACTAAACAATTTAGTTCACTATGAACCATAGACTAAACCATTTGAACCCAAACTTTGAATTTTATGTTTGTCAGTGTAGGCTTTGATGTTGGCTTCCTTCTACCTCCACTACCTCCAGCCTCATCCTTCTAACATGTTGTCTACCTCCACTACCTCCAGCCTCATCCTTCTAACATGTTGTCAACCTCGACTATGTCCACTACCTCCAGCCTCATCCTTCTAACATGTTGTCAACCTCCACTACCTCCAGCCTCATCCTTCTAACATGTTGTCAACCTCCACTACCTCCAGCCTCATCCTTCTAACATGTTGTCAACCTCCACTACCTCCAGCCTGATCCTTCTAACATGTTGTCTACCTCCACTACGTCCACCCTCTCCAGCCTCATCCTTCTAACATGTTGTCAACCTTCACTACCTCCAGCCTAATCCTTCTAACATGATGTCTACCTCCACTAAGTCCACTACCTTCAGCCTCATCCTTCTAACATGTTGTCAACCTCCACTACCTCTAGCCTCATCCTTCTAACATGTTGTCAACCTCCACTACCTCCAGCCTCATCCTTCTAACATGTTGTCTACCTCCACTACCTCCAGCCTAATCCTTCTAACATGATGTCTACCTCCACTAAGTCCACTACCTTCAGCCTCATCCTTCTAACATGTTGTCAACCTCCACTACCTCTAGCCTCATCCTTCTAACATGTTGTCAACCTCCACTACCTCCAGCCTCATCCTTCTAACATGTTGTCTACCTCCACTAAGTCCACTACCTCCAGCCTCATTCTTCTAACATGTTGTCAACCTCCACTACCTCCAGCCTCATCCTTCTAACATGTTGTCAAACTCCACTACCTCCAGCCTCATCCTTCTAACATGTTGTCTACCTCCACTAATTCCACTACCTTCAGCCTCATCCTTCTAACATGTTGTCAACCTCCACTACCTCCAGCCTCATCCTTCTAACATGTTGTCAACCTCCACTACCTCCAGCCTCATCCTTCTAACATGTTATCAAACCTCCACTACGTCACTACCTTCAGCCTCATCCTTCTAACATGTTGTCTACCTCCACTAAGTCCACTACCTTCAGCCTCATCCTTCTAACATGTTGTCAACCTCCACTACCTCCAGCCTCATCCTTCTAACATGTTGTCAACCTCCACTACCTCCAGCCTCATCCTTCTAACATGTTGTCCACCTCCACTAAGTCCACTACCTCCAGCCTCATTCTTCTAACATGTTGTCAACCTCCACTACCTCCAGCCTCATCCTTCTAACATGTTGTCAAACTCCACTACCTCCAGCCTCATCCTTCTAACATGTTGTCTACCTCCACTAATTCCACTACCTTCAGCCTCATCCTTCTAACATGTTGTCAACCTCCACTACCTCCAGCCTCATCCTTCTAACATGTTGTCAACCTCCACTACCTCCAGCCTCATCCTTCTAACATGTTGTCAACCTCCACTACCTCCAGCCTCATCCTTCTAACATGTTGTCAACCTCCACTACCTCCAGCCTCATCCTTCTAACATGTTATCAAACCTCCACTACGTCACTACCTTCAGCCTCATCCTTCTAACATGTTGTCTACCTCCACTAAGTCCACTACCTTCAGCCTCATCCTTCTAACATGTTGTTAACCTCCACTACCTCCAGCCTCATCCTTCTAACATGTTGTCTATCTCCACTACGTCCACTACCTCCAGCCTCATCCTTCTAACATGTTGTCTACCTCCACTACCTCCAGCCTCATCCTTCTAACATGTTGTCAACCTCGACTATGTCCACTACCTCCAGCCTCATCCTTCTAACATGTTGTCAACCTCCACTACCTCCAGCCTCATCCTTCTAACATGTTGTCAACCTCCACTACCTCCAGCCTCATCCTTCTAACATGTTGTCAACCTCCACTACCTCCAGCCTGATCCTTCTAACATGTTGTCTACCTCCACTACGTCCACCCTCTCCAGCCTCATCCTTCTAACATGTTGTCAACCTTCACTACCTCCAGCCTAATCCTTCTAACATGATGTCTACCTCCACTAAGTCCACTACCTTCAGCCTCATCCTTCTAACATGTTGTCAACCTCCACTACCTCTAGCCTCATCCTTCTAACATGTTGTCAACCTCCACTACCTCCAGCCTCATCCTTCTAACATGTTGTCTACCTCCACTACCTCCAGCCTAATCCTTCTAACATGATGTCTACCTCCACTAAGTCCACTACCTTCAGCCTCATCCTTCTAACATGTTGTCAACCTCCACTACCTCTAGCCTCATCCTTCTAACATGTTGTCAACCTCCACTACCTCCAGCCTCATCCTTCTAACATGTTGTCTACCTCCACTAATTCCACTACCTTCAGCCTCATCCTTCTAACATGTTGTCAACCTCCACTACCTCCAGCCTCATCCTTCTAACATGTTGTCAACCTCCACTACCTCCAGCCTCATCCTTCTAACATGTTGTCAACCTCCACTACCTCCAGCCTCATCCTTCTAACATGTTATCAAACCTCCACTACGTCACTACCTTCAGCCTCATCCTTCTAACATGTTGTCTACCTCCACTAAGTCCACTACCTTCAGCCTCATCCTTCTAACATGTTGTCAACCTCCACTACCTCCAGCCTCATCCTTCTAACATGTTGTCAACCTCCACTACCTCCAGCCTCATCCTTCTAACATGTTGTCCACCTCCACTAAGTCCACTACCTCCAGCCTCATTCTTCTAACATGTTGTCAACCTCCACTACCTCCAGCCTCATCCTTCTAACATGTTGTCAAACTCCACTACCTCCAGCCTCATCCTTCTAACATGTTGTCTACCTCCACTAATTCCACTACCTTCAGCCTCATCCTTCTAACATGTTGTCAACCTCCACTACCTCCAGCCTCATCCTTCTAACATGTTGTCAACCTCCACTACCTCCAGCCTCATCCTTCTAACATGTTGTCAACCTCCACTACCTCCAGCCTCATCCTTCTAACATGTTGTCAAACTCCACTACCTCCAGCCTCATCCTTCTAACATGTTATCAAACCTCCACTACGTCACTACCTTCAGCCTCATCCTTCTAACATGTTGTCTACCTCCACTAAGTCCACTACCTTCAGCCTCATCCTTCTAACATGTTGTTAACCTCCACTACCTCCAGCCTCATCCTTCTAACATGTTGTCAACCTCCACTACCTCCAGCCTCATCCTTCTAACATGTTGTCTATCTCCACTACGTCCACTACCTCCAGCCTCATCCTTCTAACATGTTGTCAACATCCACTACCTCCAGCCTCATCCTTCCAACATGTTGTCTACCTCTACTAATTCCACTACCTTCAGCCTCATCCTTCTAACATTTTGTCAACCTCCACTACCTCCAGCCACATCCTTCTAACATGTTTATCAACCTCCACTACCTCCAGCCTCATCCTTCTAACATGTTGTCAACCTCCACTACCTCCAGCCACATCCTTCTAACATGTTGTCAACCTCCACTACCACCAGCCACATCCTTCTAACATGTTGTCAACCTCCACTACCTCCACTACTTACACCACCTCCAGCCTCATCCTTCTAACATGTTGTCTGCCTCCACTACCTCTAGCCTCATGTAGGTTATCAACCCCTTTCTCTGTGTCTCTGTCCCCATGCAGACTTTGACTTCAACATGCCTGGCTCCATGAAGCTCCACAACCTCATCTCCTAGCTGAAGAAGTCGATCAAGATCCTGGAGGCCAAGACCAAGCAGCTGCCCAAGTTCTTCCTGATCGAGGAGAAGTGTCGCTTCCTCAGCAACTTCTCCGCCCAGACCGCTGAGGTGGAGGTCCCTGGGGAATTTCTCATGCCCAAGCCCACACACTACTACATCAAGATCGCCCAGTACTGTACAGCACACTGATACAGCATAGACACACAAACAAACACACAACAAGTCTTGTTATGCACCCATTACCTCCCAGGTAGTAACAGTGTATGAGTGTTTCCTCTAGGTTCATGCCCAGAGTGGAGATTGTCCAGAAACACAACTCAGCAACACTGCGTCTCTACATCAGAGGTCTCAACTGGAACATCTATGCCTGACTGACTGATTTCCGCAGGGAGGAGAGGATCCTACAGCTACTGAGGCTGCTCAACCCTTGTCTAGAGAAGAGGAAGGAGACCACCAAGAGACACCTCTTCTTCACTTCTATGACACACATTGGTATAGATCTCTTTCTCTGTCTCTCTCTAGCCTTCCTCACTCTCCTCTGTCTAGTCTCTATAGTTCAGCAAAATACACCTCTTCCTCAGTGGGACAGCACACTGGGCTACTGATTTACGTCTGTCTGAAAATGTCCCCTTGTCCCCTTCCCTCGGTCTTCGACTCTCCTCTTCCATATCTCTCTCTCCATCTGTGTCTGGGCTATCTGTTTTCCTCTTGTCAAGCAAGTCCTTTGACAGGCAGTTTAAAATTTCCTCTCCCTTTATATCTGCGGCTCTCAACCCAGGACTGCATTTCTCAAGGAGAGAGTAGAAATGTCAAGAGTAGCTCAGAGTAAAATGTTTTTCCAAGGGCATGTCAATGCATTCGAAGGCATGCAATGGATGTTTAAATCCTAGGTCTTTAACTGAGCTGTATATATGTTTTTCTTTAAAGAGAAACAGGGCAAAAAAAGAAAAGAGAGGACAGAGGGAAATGAAATTTAAGTGAATTGTGCCGACTTGTGTCAGGGCAGAGAATCAGTCAGTCAGTGAGTAAATACAATAAGATGCAAGTTTATTACCACAGGAGGCTGGTTGAGAGATGAAATCTAACTTGTCTTTCTATGATGGACTCATCAGTGTTGTGGTGAACCACTTCCAGGGAAGAGGTCACGGGCATACTTAAAAAAAAATATATATATTTCACCTTTATTTAACCAGGTAGGCTAGTTGAGAACAAGTTCTCATTTGCAACTGCGACCTGGCCAAGATAAAGCATAGCAGTGTGAACAGACAACACAGAGTTAAACATGGAGTAAACAATTAACAAGTCAATAACACAGTAGAAAAAAAAGAGAGTCTATATACATTGTGTGCAAAAGGCATGAGGAGGTAGACGAATAATTACAATTTTGCACATTAACACGGGAGTGATAAATGATCAGATGGTCATGTACAGGTAAAGATATTGGTGTGCAAAATAGCAGAAAAGTAAATAAATAAAAACAGTATGGGGATGAGGTAGGTAAAAATGGGTGGGCTACTTACCGATAGACTATGTACAGCTGCAGCGATCGGTTAGCTGCTCAGATAGCAGATGTTTGAAGTTGGTGAGGGAGATAAAAGTCTCCAACTTCAGCGATTTTTGCAATTCGTTCCAGTCACATGCAGCAGAGAACTGGAACGAAAGGCGGTAAAATGAGGTGTTGGCTTTAGGGATGATCAGTGAGATACACCTGCTGGAGCGCGTGCTACGGGTGTGTGTTGTTATCGTGACCAGTGAACTGAGATAAGATGGAGCTTTACCTTGCATGGACTTGTAGATGACCTGGAGCCAGTGGGTCTGGCGACGAATATGTAGCGAGGGCCAGCCGACTAGAGCATACAGGTCGCAGTGGTGGGTGGTATAAGGTGCTTTAGTGACAAAACGGATGGCACTGTGATAAACTGCAAACAGTTTGCTGAGCAGAGTGTTGGAAGCAATTTTGTAGATGACATCGCAGAAGTCGAGGATCGGTAGGATAGTCAGTTTTACGAGGGTAAGTTTGGCGGCGTGAGTGAAGGAGGCTTTGTTGCGGAATAGAAAGCCGACTCTAGATTTGATTTTCGATTTGAGATGTTTGATATGAGTCTGGAAGGAGAGTTTACAGTCTAGCCAGACACCTAGGTACTTATAGATGTCCACATATTCAAGGTCGGAACCATCCAGGGTGGTGATGCTAGTCAGGCGTGCGGGTGCAGGCAGGGAACGGTTGAAAAGCATGCATTTGGTTTTACTAGCGTTTAAGAGCAGTTGGAGGCCACGGAAGTAGTGTTGTATGGCATTGAAGCTTGTTTGGAGGTTAGATAGCACAGTGTCCAAGGACGGGCAGGAAGTATATAGAATGGTGTCGTCTGCGTAGAGGTGGATCAGGGAATTGCCCGCAGCAAGAGCAACATCATTGATATATGCAGAGAAAAGAGTCGGCCCGAGAATTGAACCCTGTAGCACCCCCATAGAGACTGCCAGAGGACCGGATAGCATGCCCTCTGATTTGACACACTGAACTCCGTCTGCAAAGTAGTTGGTGAACCAGGCAAGACAGTCATCAGAAAAACCGAGGCTACTGAATCTGCCGATAAGAATATGGTGATTGACAGAGTCGAAAGCCTTGGCAAGGTCGATGAAGACGGCTGCACAGTACTGTCTTTTATCGATGGCGGTTATGATATCGTTTAGTACCTTGAGTGTGGCTGAGGTGCACCAGTAACAGGCTCGGAAACCAGATTGCACAGCGGAGAAGGTACGGTGGGTATTCGAGATGGTCAGTGACCTGTTTGTTGACTTGGCTTTCAAAGACCTTAGATAGGCAGGGCAGGATGGATATAGGTCTGTAACAGTTTGGGTCCAGGGTGTCTCCCCCTTTGAAGAGGGGGATGACTGCCGCAGCTTTCCAATCCTTGGGGATCTCAGACGATATGAAAGAGAGGTTAAACAGGCTGGTAATAGGGGTTGCCACAATGGCGGCGGATAGTTTCAGAAATAGAGGGTCCACATTGTCAAGCCCAGCTGATTTGTACGGGTCCAGGTATTGCAGCTCTTTCAGAACATCTGCTATCTGGATTTGGGTAAAGGAGAACCTGGAGAGGCTTGGGCGAGTAGCTGTGAGGAGGGGCGGAGCTGTTGGCCGAGGTTGGAGTAGCCAGGCGGAAGGCATGGCCAGCCGTTGAGAAATGCTTGTTGAAGTTTTCGATAATCATGGATTTATCGGTGGTGACCGTGTTACCTAGCCTCAGCTGGGAGGAGGTGCTCTTGTTCTCCATGGACTTCACAGTGTCCCAGAACTTTTTGGAGTTGGATCTACAGGATGCAAATTTCTGCCTGAAGAAGCTGGCCTTAGCTTTCCTGACTGACTGCGTGTATTGGTTCCTGACTTCCCTGAGCAGTTGCATATCGCGGGGACTATTCGATGCTATTGCAGTCCGCCACAGGATGTTTTTGTGCTGGTCGAGGGCAGTCAGGTCTGGAGTGAACCAAGGGCTATATCTGTTCTTAGATCTGCATTTTTTGAACGGAGCATGCTTATCTAAAATGGTGAGGAAGTTACTTTTAAAGAATGACCAGGCATCCTCAACTGACGGGATGAGGTCAATGTCCTTCCAGGATATCCGGGCCAGGTCGATTAGGAAGGCCTGCTCACAGAAGTGTTTTAGGGAGCATTTGACAGTGATGAGGAGTGGTCGTTTGACTGCGGCTCCGTAGTGGATACAGGCAATGAGGCAGTGATCGCTGAGATCCTGGTTGAAGACAGCGGATGTGTATTTGGAGGGCCAGTTGGTCAGGATGACGTCTATGAGGGTGCCCTTGTTTACAGATTTAGGGTTGTACCTGGTGGGTTCCTTGATGATTTGTGTGAGATTGAGGGCATCTAGCTTTGATTGTAGGACTGCCAGGGTGTTAAGCATATCCCAGTTTAGGTCACCTAACAGAACAAAGTCTGAAGCTAGATGGGGGGCGATCAATTCACAAATGGTGTCCAGGGCACAGCTAGGAGCTGAAGGGGGTCGGTAGCAGGCGGCAACTTATTTCTGGAGAGAGTCATTTTTAAAATGAGTAGTTCGTACTGTTTAGGTATGGACCTGGAAAGTATGACATTACTTTGCAGGCTATCTCTGCAGTAGACTGCAACTCCTCCCCCTTTGGCAGTTCTATCTTGACGGAAAATGTTATAGTTGGGTATGGAAATCTCAGAATTTTTGGTGGCCTTCCTGAGCCAGGATTCAGACACGGCAAGGACATCAGGGTTAGCAGAGTGTGCTAAAGCAGTGAGTAAAACAAACTTAGGGAGGAGGCTTCTGATGTTGACATGCATGAAACCAAGGCTTTTTCGATCACAGAAGTCAACAAATGAGGGTGCCTGGGGACATGCAGGGCCTGGGTTTACCTCCACATCACCCGCGGAACAGAGGAGGAGTAGTAGTAGTGGTTGGGACGCGGCGATTCAGACAGTTAGCAGGCCTGTGCTAACAAGCTAACAGTTAGTAGGCCGGGGCTACTCATGGGGAGCTACAATGTTCTGGTCTGACAACATAAAGAAGTGCGTTTCCATTTAGCATTAAGAGGTCTTATGTCTTTCCTTTCATCTGCTCTGATCTAAAGAGATGGGGTACAGATTAGAAAGATGGGGTACAGATTAGAAAGATGGGGTACAGATTAGATAGATGGGCTATAGATTAGATAGATGGGCTATAGATTAGATAGATGGGGTATAGATTAGAAAGATGGGGTATAGATTAGAAAGATGGGGTACAGATTAGAAAGATGGGGTACAGATTAGAAAGATGGGGTAGAGATTAGATAGATGGGCTATAGATTAGATAGATGGGCTATAGATTAGATAGATGGGGTATAGATTAGAAAGATGGGGTATAGATTAGAAAGATGGGGTACAGATTAGATAGATGGGCTATATATTAGATAGGTGGGGTATAGATTAGATAGATGGAATATAGATTTGATAGAGATGGGGTATAGATTAGATACAGTGCCTTGCGAAAGTATTCGGCCCCCTTGAACTTTGCGACCTTTTGCCACATTTCAGGCTTCAAACATAAAGATATAAAACTGTATTTTTTTGTGAAGAAGAACGATGTTATAGTTGGGTATGGAAATCTCAGAATTTTTGGTGGCCTTCCTGAGCCAGGATTCAGACACGGCAAGGACATCAGGGTTAGCAGAGTGTGCTAAAGCAGTGAGTAAAACAAACTTAGGGAGGAGGCTTCTGATGTTGACATGCATGAAACCAAGGCTTTTTCGATCACAGAAGTCAACAAATGAGGGTGCCTGGGGACATGCAGGGCCTGGGTTTACCTCCACATCACCCGCGGAACAGAGGAGGAGTAGTATGAGGGTGCGGCTAAAGGCTATCAAAACTGGTCGCCTAGAGTGTTGGGGACAGAGAATAAAAGGAGCAGATTTCTGGATATGGTAGAATATATTCAGGGCATAATGCGCAGACAGGGGTATGGTGGGGTGCGGGTACAGCGGAAGTAAGCCCAGGCACTGGGTGATGATGAGAGAGGTTGTATCTCTGGACATGCTGGTTGTAATGGGTGAGGTCACCGCATGTGTGGGAGGTGGGACAAAGGAGGTACCAGGGGTATGAAGAGTGAAACTAGGGGCTCCATTGTAAACTAAAACAATGATAACTAACCTGAACAACAGTATACAAGGCATATTGACATTTGAGAGAGACATACAGCCAGGCATACAGTAATCACAGGTGTTGAATTGGGAGAGCTAGCTAAAACAGTAGGTGAGACAACAACAGCTAATCAGCTAGCACAACAACAGCAGGTAAAATGGCGTTGACTAGGCAGGGAGGGTCGGATTAACTACACACAGAGCCCGAGTGCGGCTGGGGCCGACAGATAAAACATAAACAAGCAGAATGGAGTACCGTGATTAATGGACAGTCCAGCATGCATCAGCTATGTAGCCAAGTGATCAGTGTCCAGGGGGCAGCGGTGGATGGGGCAGGGAAGCTAGACTGGCGAGTATTATCCAGGTAAAAAAAACTGGCTGGCTGTGCAGAAGGTAAAAGCCGCCAGCAGTGGCTAACAATGACTAAATAGCTTGTAGCTAGTTAGCTGGTTAGCTTCTGGAGGTTCTTGAATGTGTTCTAAAAAGTAAAAATAATAGCGATTCCGTATCACATTGGGTGAGGCAGGTTACCGGAAGGTGTAATCGAATTAAAAATCGAAAAGAGATTGAAAGTAAATATGGGTCCAGTGAGTGGTTGGGACGCGGCGATTCAGACAGTTAGCAGGCCTGTGCTAACAAGCTAACAGTTAGTAGGCCGGGTTTACTCATGGGGAGCTACAATGTTCTGGTCTGACAACATAAAGAAGTGCGTTTCCATTTAGCATTAAGAGGTCTTATGTCTTTCCTTTCATCTGCTCTGATCTAAAGAGATGGGGTACAGATTAGAAAGATGGGGTACAGATTAGAAAGATGGGGTACAGATTAGATAGATGGGGTACAGATTAGAAAGATGGGGTACAGATTAGAAAAATGGGGTACAGATTAGAAAGATGGGGTACAGATTAGAAAGATGGGGTACAGATTAGAAAGATGGGGTACAGATTAGAAAGATGGGGTACAGATTAGAAAGATGGGGTAGAGATTAGATAGATGGGCTATAGATTAGATAGATGGGCTATAGATTAGATAGATGGGGTATAGATTAGAAAGATGGGGTATAGATTAGAAAGATGGGGTACAGATTAGATAGATGGGCTATATATTAGATAGGTGGGGTATAGATTAGATAGATGGAATATAGATTTGATAGAGATGGGGTATAGATTAGATACAGTGCCTTGCGAAAGTATTCGGCCCCCTTGAACTTTGCGACCTTTTGCCACATTTCAGGCTTCAAACATAAAGATATAAAACTGTATTTTTTTGTGAAGAATCAACAACAAGTGGGACACAATCATGAAGTGGAACGACATTTATTGGATATTTCAAACTTTTTTAACATGCAAAATTATTCAGCCCCTTTACTTTCAGTGCAGCAAACTCTCTCCAGAAGTTCAGTGAGGATCTCTGAATGATCCAATGTTGACCTAAATGACTAATGATGATAAATACAATCCACCTGTATGTAATCAAGTCTCCGTATAAATGCACCTGCACTGTGATAGTCTCAGAGGTCCGTTAAAAGCGCAGAGAGCATCATGAAGAACAAGGAACACACCAGGCAGGTCCGAGATACTGTTGTGAAGAAGTTTAAAGCCGGATTTGGATACAAAAAGATTTCCCAAGCTTTAAACATCCCAAGGAGCACTGTGCAAGCGATAATATTGAAATGGAAGGAGTATCAGACCACTGCAAATCTACCAAGACCTGGCCGTCCCTCTAAACTTTCAGCTCATACAAGGATAAGACTGATCAGAGATGCAGCCAAGAGGCCCATGATTACTCTGGATGAACTGCAGAGATCTACAGCTGAGGTGGGAGACTCTGTCCATAGGACAACAATCAGTCGTATATTGCACAAATCTGGCCTTTATGGAAGAGTGGCAAGAAGAAATCCATTTCTTAAAGATATCCATAAAAAGTGTTGTTTAAAGTTTGCCACAAGCCACCTGGGAGACACACCAAACATGTGGAAGAAGGTGCTCTGGTCAGATGAAACCAAAATTGAACTTTTTGGCAACAATGCAAAACGTTATGTTTGGCGTAAAAGCAACACAGCTCATCACCCTGAACACACCATGCCCACTGTCAAACATGGTGGTGGCAGCATCATGGTTTGGGCCTGCTTTTCTTCAGCAGGGACAGGGAAGATGGTTAAAATTGATGGGAAGATTGATGGAGCCAAATACAGGACCATTCTGGAAGAAAACCTGATGGAGTCTGCAAAAGACCTGAGACTGGGACGGAGATTTGTCTTCCAACAAGACAATGATCCAAAACATAAAGCAAAATCTACAATGGAATGGTTAAAAAATAAACATATCCAGGTGTTAGAATGGCCAAGTCAAAGTCCAGACCTGAATCCAATCGAGAATCTGTGGAAAGAACTTAAAACTGCTGTTCACAAATGCTCTCCATCCAACCTCACTGAGCTCGAGTTGTTTTGCAAGGAGGGATGGGAAAAAATGTCAGTCTCTCGATGTGCAAAACTGATAGAGACATACCCCAAGCGACTTACAGCTGTAATCGCAGCAAAAGTTGGCGCTACAAAGTATTAACTTAAGGGGGCTGAATAATTTTGCACGCCCAATTTTTCAGTTTTTAATTTGTTAAAAAAGTTTAAATATCCCATAAATGTCGTTCCACTTCATGATTGTGTCCCACTTGTTGTTGATTCTTCACAAAAAAATACAGTTTTATATCTTTATGTTTGAAGCCTGAAATGTGGCAAAAGGTCGCAAAGTTCAAGGGGGCCGAATACTTTCGCAAGGCACTGTATATGGAGTATAGACGACATAGTGGGATATAGATTAGATAGATGGGGTATAGATTACATATATGGGGTATAGATTAGATAGATGGCGCACGAATACAGCAAGCTGGCTTAGATTGGAAACGTCTGTGTTCTCGTCGAGTTGAAGGCTCAATTTTGCCAGGCTTGAAATCAGATCTGCAACTACTTTGCTCATGTCCTCTATTCTGTCGCTGATGGTGTCATTTGAAAGAGGAATTTGGGAAACTTAACTACAGCCTCTTTTCCCAGCATGATATTCGCCATCTTCAACACAGCTGGTTTTATGAGTGTTTCACCAATGGTGTGTGGTTTGCCCTGCTTTGCGATCAGGTAAGCAACTTCGTACGATGCTGTGAGGATCGGTTTGTACGCAGAGTAGCCTTTTCATCGAATTCAGCGAGCGTTGTGTTCTTGTATTTTCCATCTCCATGCAGCTTAAGGAAGTGTTCTCTTAGTTTTGCCGGTGCTAGACTAGAATTGCTCAAATTGGCATTGCAAATCTTGCAGTTAGGACGCTGACTCCCATCACGTTCCGTTATACATGTGAATCCATATTGTACATATTCGTCCGACCACTTTCTTTTTTTGCTCGACATAGTAAGTATGAAGGGATTAAAATATTAAGAAAGAAATCACAAGACGTACCATCACGACAGTCACAAGTCGACTACTGAGCGCACCAAATTCCCTGCAGCACAGATAGGCCAAGCGATGTAGCGTGATCACCTGCAGCCAATGATGGCCAAGCGGGGCGTGTCATCACGAATCATATTAGTCGAATGTGTGTCTTGACCTCCGCCGAACCCCTGAGACTGACTCACCGAACCCCTGGGGTTCGATCGAACCCAGGTTAAGAACCACTGCTTTAAATAAAGGATGAACTGTGGCTGCCTTCCAAGCAATGGAAACCTCCCCAGAAAGGAGAGACAGGCTTGGCGAAGATAGGGTCAACAACCTTAAAGAAGAAAGGGTCTAAACCATCTGACCCAGATGTTTTTTGGGGTCACATTTAAGGAGCTCCTTTAGCACCTCTGACTCAGTGATTGCCTGCAGGGAGAAACTTTGTAGCGGGACAGGGGAAAAAGAGTGAGAAGCATCGGGGGTAACCAACGGACATAGTAACAATAATCGACAATCGACAAGACCATGGAAACCAAAGGGCACATCTATACGAATACTAATCTGTGGAAATAGGGGACAGGTGTGCGTGATGAAAGTTCGGGAGGGATCCGTGACATTCTTGGGGTTAGACCCACAGAGAGAGAATTGCTCCTTAAAGTAACTCAATTTGGCCTTCTGGATAGCCTGAGTGCACGTATTTCTCATTTGCCTGAATGAGAGCCAGTCAGCCTGAGTATGCGTGTGCCGAGCCTTTCGCCAAATGCAATTCTTGAGGTGGAGTAACTCTGCAAGATCACGGTCGAACCAGTGGCTGAACCTGTTTTTAATTCTCATTTTCTTTATGGGGCGTGTTTGTTAACAATACCACTGAAATATATATATATAAAAAAGAAGGTCCAAGTGTCTTTGACAGAGGTGATCAAGCTGGTTACATACAGATGCCAGTTCATGAAAGAAGCTCATTAAAGTTTTTTAGCAAGCATTTATGACAAATCAGGACAGGTCGTTTCACAAAGCAGCCATTACGAACACAGACTGTAAAACAGTGATCACTAAGGTCATTACTGAAAATACCAGACTGATACCTATCAGGATTATTTGTGAGGATAACATTGAGGAGAGTATGTGTTTAGAGTCATACCTTGTGGGTTTGGTGATAATCTGAGAACTTTTTAGGGAGTCCCATTGCATTAGGACTTGGTCAGTTGGTTTAAGCATGTCCCAGTTTAGGTCACCTAGCAAGAAAAATTCAGACTCAGTGTGTAACGGGATTCTTCTGTTGAAGGAGAGGCGGACCAAAACGCAGCGTGGTTATTGTGATACATCTTTAATAAAGATGAAAATAGAACAATATAAAAAAACAAGAAAACGTGAAAAACCGAAAACATCGCTATCTGGTGTAACAAACACAAAGACAGGAACAATCACCCACAAAACCCAACACCAAACAGGCTACCTAAATATGGTTCCCAATCAGAGACAATGACTTACACCTGCCTCTGATTGAGAACCATATCAGGTCAAACACAGAAACAGACAAACTAGACACACAACATAGAATGCCCACTCAGATCACACCCTGACCAAACCAAACATACAAACATACAAAGCAAACTATGGTCAGGGTGTGACAGTACCCCCCCCCCCAGGGTGAGGACTCAGCCCGCAAAACCTGAACCTATTGGGAAGGGTCTGGGTGGGCATCTGTCCGCGGTGGAGGGTCTGGTGCTGGACGTGGCCCCCACTTCACCATAGTCTTAGTCCGCCCCATTGTCCACTTCCGTGGCCTTCTGACCACGGCGACCCTTCTAAATTAACCCACTGGACTGAGGGGCAGCTCGGGACAGAGGGGCAGCACGGGACAGAGGGGCAGCTTGGGACAGAGGGGCAGCTCGGGACAGAGGGGCAGCTCGGGACAGAGGGGCAGATCGAGACAGAGGGGCAGCTCGGGACAGAGGGGCAGCTCCGTACTGGCTGACGACTCTGGCAGATCCTGGCTGACTGGTGGCTCTGGCAGAACCTGGCTGAAAGGCGGCTCTGGCAGAACCTGGCTGAATGGCGGTTCTGGCGGATCCTGGCTGAATGGCGGCACTGGCGGCTCCTTGCAGACTGGCAGCACTGGCGGCTCCTTGCAGACTGGCGGCACTGGCGGCTCCTTGCAGACTGGCGGCACTGGCGGCTTCTTGCAGACTGGCGGCACTGGCGGCACTGGCGGCGCTGGGCAGACGGGTGGCTCTGATTTCGCTGGGCAGACGGGTAGCTCTGGCAGCGCTGGAGAGGCGGGAGACTCCGGCAGCGCTGGAGAATAGGAAGGAAGCCAGGAAGACAGGAACAATCACCCACAAAACCCACCACCAAACAGGCTACCTAAATATGGTTCCCAATCAGAGACAATGACTAACACCTGCCTCTGATTGAGAACCATATCAGGCCAAACACAGAAACAGACAAACTAGACACACAACATAGAATGCCCACTCAGATCACACCCTGACCAAACAAAACATAGAAACATACAAAGCAAACTATGGTCAGGGTGTGACACAGTGTAAGATGCCAGGAGAGAGTTTAGGGCAGGTAGGGTACAGGCCGATACTGATGGAGGACGATAACACCCAGCAACAGTCAACAAATTGCTATTTGAAAGTTTAATGCTTAAAACCAGCAAATCAAATTGTTTGGAGACAGACTTGGTGGAGACAACCGAGCACTGAAGGTGATCCTTGGTAAAGGTTGCCAATCCACCACCTTTGGAAGATCTGTCTTGCCGAAAAAGGTTATAACCGGAAAGGTGAACATCAGTGTTCAAAACACTCTTTCTTAACCACGTCTCAGTAATGGACAACACATCTGGATTGGAGCTGTGAACCCACACTTTCAATTGATCCATTTTAGGCAATAAGCTTCTAATGTTAACGTGCAGAAAACCCAGGCTTGGGCCTCCCGGGTGGCGCAGTGGTTAAGGGCGCTGTACTGCAGCGCCAGCTGTGCCATCAGAGTCCTGGGTTCGCGCCCAGGCTCTGTCGTAACCGGCCGCGACCGGGAGGTCCGTGGGGCGACGCACAATTGGCCTAGCGTCGCCCGGGTTAGGGAGGGCTTGGTCGGTAGGGGTGTCCTTGTCTCATCGTGCACCAGCGACTCCTGTGGCGGGCTGGGCGCAGTGTACGCTAGCCAAGGTGGCCAGGTGCACGGTGTTTCCTCCGGCGCATTGGTGCGGCTGGCTTCCGGGTTGGATGTGCGCTGTGTTAAAGAAGCAGCGGCTTGGTTGGTTGTGTATCGGAGGACGCATGACGTTCAACCTTCGTCTCTCCCGAGCCCGTACGGGAGTTGTAGCGATGAGACAAGATAGTAGCTACTACAACAATTGGATACTACGAAATTGGGGAGAAAAAGGGGTAAAACATGCAAAAAAAATAAAAAAATAAAAATAAAAAATAAAACAGGCTTTTACGAGAGCAGAAATCAGTGAAGCAGATATCAGAGCACAAGTCAGAATTGGGGCTAGCAATTGTAGATGGGCCAGGGTGTACATGCACATTTCCAGATATCATCAACAGTAATACATTCAAGGCACAGCAGAGGACAGGGAGAGCTCTGCAGTGCTGATTTAAGACAGCTGAATCTGCATCATATTGTACAGCAATTTCATCTGGTAACATGAATACATAGATGGGGTATAGATTAGATAGATGAAATATAGATTAGATAGATGGGGTATAGATTAGTTAGATGGAATATAGAATATATAGGATATGGAATAGATTAGAAAGATGGGATACAGATTAAATTAATGGGATATAGATTAGATAGATGGGGCTACAGATTATATATTTTGAATATAGATTACATAGATGGGGTATAGATTAGAAAGATGGGATACAGATTAAATTAATTGGATATAGATTACATAGATGGGGTATAGATTAGAAAGATGGGATACAGATTAAATTAATTGGATATAGATTAGATAGATGGGGTATAGATTAGATAGATGGGGCTACAGATTATATAGATTGAATATAGATTACATAGATGGGGTATAGATTTGAAAGATGGGATACAGATTAAATTAATTGGATATAGATTAGATAGATGCGGTATAGATTAGATAGATGGGGCTACAGATTATATAGATTGAATATAGATTACATAGATGGGGTATAGATTTGAAAGATGGGATACAGATTAAATGAATGGGATATAGATTAGACAGATGGGATATAGATTAGATAGGATATAGATTAGATAGATGGGATATAGATTAGATAGGGCTACAGATTATAGAAAGATGGGATAGTTAGATGGGAAGTTAGGCTTGATTAGATAGACGGTACAGATTAGAAAGAGATGTGATATAGATTAGATAGAAATTGGATATAGAATATATAGACTTGGTATATACAGTGCCTTGCGAAAGTATTCGGCCCCCTTGAACTTTGCGACCTTTTGCCACATTTCAGGCTTCAAACAAAGATATAAAACTGTATTTTTTTGTGAAGAATCAACAACAAGTGGGACACAATCATGAAGTGGAACGACCTTTATTGGATATTTCAAACTTTTTTAACAAATCAAAAACTGAAAAATTGGGCGTGCAAAATTATTCAGCCCCTTTACTTTCAGTGCAGCAAACTCTCTCCAGAAGTTCAGTGATGATCTCTGAATGATCCAATGTTGACCTAAATGACTAATGATGATAAATACAATCCACCTGTGTGTAATCAAGTCTCCGTATAAATGCACCTGCACTGTGATAGTCTCAGAGGTCCGTTAAAAGCGCAGAGAGCATCATGAAGAACAAGGAACACACCAGGCAGGTCCGAGATACTGTTGTGAAGAAGTTTAAAGCCGGATTTGGATACAAAAAGATTTCCCAAGCTTTAAACATCCCAAGGAGCACTGTGCAAGCGATAATATTGAAATGGAAGGAGTATCAGACCACTGCAAATCTACCAAGACCTGGCCGTCCCTCTAAACTTTCAGCTCATACAAGGAGAAGACTGATCAGAGATGCAGCCAAGAGGCCCATGATCACTCTGGATGAACTGCAGAGATCTACAGCTGAGGTGGGAGACTCTGTCCATAGGACAACAATCAGTCGTATAATGCACAAATCCGGCCTTTATGGAAGAGTGGCAAGAAGAAAGCCATTTCTTAAAGATATCCATAAAAAGTGTTGTTTAAAGTTTGCCACAAGCCACCTGGGAGACACACCAAACATGTGGAAGAAGGTGCTCTGGTCTGATGAAACCAAAATTGAACTTTTTGGCAACAATGCAAAATGTTATGTTTGGCATAAAAGCAACACAGCTGAACACACCATCCCCACTGTCAAACATGGTGGTGGCAGCATCATGGTTTGGGCCTGCTTTTCTTCAGCAGGGACAGGGAAGATGGTTAAAATTGATGGGAAGATGGATGGAGCCAAATACAGGACCATTCTGGAAGAAAACCTGATGGAGTCTGCAAAAGACCTGAGACTGGGACGGAGATTTGTCTTCCAACAAGACAATGATCCAAAACATAAAGCAAAATCTACAATGGAATGGTTAAAAAATAAACATATCCAGGTGTTAGAATGGCCAAGTCAAAGTCCAGACCTGAATCCAATCGAGAATCTGTGGAAAGAACTGAAAACTGCTGTTCACAAATGCTCTCCATCCAACCTCACTGAGCTCGAGCTGTTTTGCAAGGAGGAATGGGAAAAAATGTCAGTCTCTCGATGTGCAAAACTGATAGAGACATACCCCAAGCGACTTACAGCTGTAATCGCAGCAAAAGGTGGCGCTACAAAGTATTAACTTAAGGGGGCTGAATAATTTTGCACGCCCAATTTTTCAGTTTTTGATTTGTTAAAAAAGTTTGAAATATCCAATAAATGTCGTTCCACTTCATGATTGTGTCCCACTTGTTGTTGATTCTTCACAAAAAAATACAGTTTTAAATCTTTATGTTTGAAGCCTGAAATGTGGCAAAAGGTCGCAAAGTTCAAGGGGGCCGAATACTTTCGCAAGGCACTGTAGGTTAGATAGAAATGGGATATAGATTACATAGAGATGGTATATAGCTTAGATAAAGATTTTACCTTTATTTAACTAGGCAAGTCAGTTAAGAACAAATTCTTATTTTCAATGACGGCCTAGGAACAGTGGGTTAAGTGCCTGTTCAGGGGCAGAACGACAGATTTGTACCTTGTCAGCTCGAGGGTTTGAACTTGCAACCTTCCGGTTACATAGTCCAACGCTCTAACCAATAGGCTACCATGCCGCCCCTGATGGGATATAGGTTAGATAGAGATGGGATGTAGGTTAGATAGAGATGGTATATAGCTTAGATAAAGATGGGATATAGGTTAGATAGAAATGGGATATAGGTTAGATAGAGATGGGATATAGATTACATAGAGATGGTATATAGCTTAGATAAAGATGGGATATAGGTTAGATAGATGGGATATTGCAAGGGGTGCGTAACTGGTGGCAGAGAAGTCAGACAGAACAGTACCGGCGTAATAACCGAAGCAGTTTAATATACAGAATAACAAGGTATGGGTACAAAACCCGTCGCGCACCAGACAACAAAGTGCACAAGCACTTACAACAAACAATTCCGCACAAAGACATGGGTGGAACAGAGGGTTAAATACACAACACCTAATGAGGGAACGAAAACTAGGTGTGTGGGAATCAACTCTACTGTTACATCATGGCCGACAGGAGCACTAAACCTCTTGTACTGTATTGAGAAATCTGAAGTTAGGCTTGATAGGTAGACCTGTTGGATATGATAGTTAACCTTATTGTTATGTCTCTAAAAATGAAGGTGTAGCTGTTCTATTGAGGTGTCTTACTGCTGTAGCTCTAGCTCCCTCTCCCTCTCCCTCTCCCTCTCCCTCTCCCTCTCCCTCTCCCTCTCCCTCTCCCTCTCCCTCTCCCTCTCCCTCTCCCTCCCTCTCCCTCTCCCTCTCCCTCTAGTCCACCAAGGTTAGGTTGTATACAGTGTATTGAGGTGTGTAATCAGTTTACCATGTTATTCAATTGTGCTTACTTTCCCTCCAGCCTTCCCTACCCCCATCTCCCTCCCTCCCTCCAGTCCCCAGGGTGGTAGCTGTCTGCTCAGATGCGTCTGGTAGAGGACATCCCATCCTCTCTGTCTCTAGTTGAGATCTATAAGCCACGCTTGTCCAAGAAGGGCATCAAGCAAGATAACCCCATCTCACGCTACTACGATCGTCTGGCTACTGTACAGGCCAGGGGCACACAGGCCAGCCACCAGGTGCTGGAACATACGCATGGACACACACACACACACACACACACACACACACACACACACACACACACACACACACACACACACACACACACACACACACACACACACACACACACACACACACACACACACACAAAGACCACCTGGCTACAGTTCAGTCCAGCAGCACACACACTCCCTCTCTGATTCTAACCCCCTGTCCCCACCAGGTACTGTCTGGAACACACACACTCACTCTCTGACTCTAACCCCCTGTCCCCACCAGGAACTGTCTGGAACACACACACTCACTCTCTGACTCTAACCCCCTGTCCCCTTTGGTACTGTCTGGAACACACACACTCCCTCTCTGACTCTAACGCCCCTCTCCCCACCAGGAACTGTCTGGAACACACACACTACCTCTCTGACTCTAACCCCCCTCTCCCCACCAGGTACTGTCTGGAACACACACACTACCTCTCTGACTCTAACCCCCAGTCCCCACCAGGTACTGTCTGGAACACACACACTCCCTCTCTGACTCTAACCCCCTGTCCCCACCAGGTACTGTCTGGAACAAACACACTCCCTCTCTGACTCTAACCCCCTGTCCCCACCAGGTACTGTCTGGAACACACACACACTACCTCTCTGACTCTAACCCCCATCTACCCACCAGGAACTGTCTGGAACACACACAATCCCTCTCTGACTCTAACCCCCCTCTGTCCCCACCAGGAACTGTCTGGAACACACACACTCCCTCTCTGACTCTAACCCCCCTCTACCCACCAGGAACTGTCTGGAACACACACGCTACCTCTCTGACTCTAACCCCCCTCTCCCCACCAGGAACTGTCTGGAACACACACACTCCCTCTCTGACTCTAACCCCCTGTCCCCACCAGGAACTGTCTGGAACACACACACTACCTCTCTGACTCTAACCCCCCTCTCCCCACCAGGTACTGTCTGGAACACACACGCTACCTCTCTGACTCTAACCCCCCTCTCCCCACCAGGAACTGTCTGGAACACACACGCTACCTCTCTGACTCTAACCCCCCTCTCCCCACCAGGTACTGTCTGGAACACACACACTACCTCTCTGACTCTAACCCCCTGTCCCCACCAGGTACTGTCTAGAACACACACTACCTCTCTGACTCTAACCCCCTGTCCCCACCAGGTACTGTCTGGAACACACACACTCGCTCTCTGACTCGAACCCCCCTCTCCCCACCAGGAACTTTCTGGAACACACACACTCCCTCTCTGACTCTAACCCCCCTCTCCCCACCAGGAACTGTCTGGAACACACACACTCCATCTCTGACTCTAACCCCACTCTCCCCGCCAGGAACTGTCTGGAACACACTCACTCCCTCTCTGACTCTAACCCCCTGTCCCCACCAGGTACTGTCTGGAACACACACACTGCCTCTCTGACTCTAACCCCCCTCTCCCCACCAGGTACTGTCTGGAACACACACACTACCTCTCTGACTCTAACCCCCAGTCCCCACCAGGAACTGTCTGGAACACACACACTCCCTCTCTGACTCTAACCCCCTGTCCCCACCAGGTACTGTCTGGAACAAACACACTCCCTCTCTGACTCTAACCCCCTGTCCCCACCAGGTACTGTCTGGAACACACACACACTACCTCTCTGACTCTAACCCCCATCTACCCACCAGGAACTGTCTGGAACACACACAATCCCTCTCTGACTCTAACCCCCCTCTGTCCCCACCAGGAACTGTCTGGAACACACACACTCCCTCTCTGACTCTAACCCCCCTCTACCCACCAGGAACTGTCTGGAACACACACGCTACCTCTCTGACTCTAACCCCCCTCTCCCCACCAGGAACTGTCTGGAACACACACACTCCCTCTCTGACTCTAACCCCCTGTCCCCACCAGGAACTGTCTGGAACACACACACTACCTCTCTGACTCTAACCCCCCTCTCCCCACCAGGTACTGTCTGGAACACACACGCTACCTCTCTGACTCTAACCCCCCTCTCCCCACCAGGTACTGTCTGGAACACACACACTACCTCTCTGACTCTAACCCCCTGTCCCCACCAGGTACTGTCTAGAACACACACTACCTCTCTGACTCTAACCCCCTGTCCCCACCAGATACTGTCTGGAACACACACACTCGCTCTCTGACTCGAACCCCCCTCTCCCCACCAGGAACTTTCTGGAACACACACACTCCCTCTCTGACTCTAACCCCCCTCTCCCCACCAGGAACTGTCTGGAACACACACACTCCATCTCTGACTCTAACCCCACTCTCCCCGCCAGGAACTGTCTGGAACACACTCACTCCCTCTCTGACTCTAACCCCCTGTCCCCACCAGGTACTGTCTGGAACACACACACTGCCTCTCTGACTCTAACCCCCCTGTCCCAACCAGGTACTGTCTGGAACACACACACTGCCTCTCTGACTCTAACCCCCTGTCCCCAACAGGTACTGTCTGGAACACACACACTCCCTCTCTGACTCTAACCCCCTGTCCCCACCAGGAACTGTCTGGAACACACACACTCCCTCTCTGACTCTAACCCCCTGTCCCCTTTGGTACTGTGTGGAACACACACACTCCCTCTCTGACTCTAACCCTCTGTCCCCACCAGGAACTGTCAGGAACACACACACTACCTCTTTGTTCCTAACCCCCTGTCCCCACCAGGTACTGTCTGGAACACACACACTACCTCTCTGACTCTAACCCCCCTCTCCCCACCAGGAACTGTCTGGAACACACACACTACCTCTCTGACTCTAACCCCCTGTCCCCACCAGGTACTGTCTGGAACACACACACTCCCTCTCTGACTCTAACCCCCTGTCCCCACCAGGTACTGTCTGGAACACACACACTCCCTCTCTGACTCTAACCCTCTGTCCCCTCCATGTACTGTCTGGAACACACACACTCCCTCTTTGACTCTAACCCCCTGTCCCCACCAGGAACTGTCTGGAACACACACACTCCCTCTCTGACTCTAACCCCCTGTCCCCACCAGGTACTGTCTGGAACACACACACTCCCTCTTTGACTCTAACCCCCTCTCCCCACCAGGAACTGTCTGGAACACACACACTCCCTCTCTGACTCTAACCCCCTGTCCCCACCAGGTACTGTCTGGAACACACACTAAATCTCTCTGACTCTAACCCCCTGTCCCCACGAGGAACTGTCTGGAACACACACAGTCCCTCTTTGACTCTAACCCCCTGTCCCCACCAGAAACTGTCTGGAACACACACACTCCCTCTCTGACTCTAACCCCCTGTCCCCACCAGGAACTGTCTGGAACACACACACTCCCTCTCTGACTCTAACCCCCTGTCCCCTTTGGTAGTGTCTGGAACACACACACTCCCTCTCTGACTCTAACCCCCTGTCCCCACCAGGTACTGTCTGGAACACACACACTCCCTCTTTGACTCTAACCCCCTGTCCCCACCAGGAACTGTCTGGAACACACACACTCCCTCTTTGACTCTAACCCCCTGTCCCCACCAGGAACTGTCTGGAACACACACACTCCCTCTCTGACTCTAACCCCCTGTCCCCACCAGGTACTGTCTGGAACACACACGCTTCCTCTCTGACTCTAACCCCCCTCTCCCCACCAGGAACTGTCTGGAACACACACACTCCCTCTCTGACTCTAACCCCCCTCTCCCCACCAGGAACTGTCTGGAACACACACACTCCCTCTCTGACTCTAACCCCCCTCTCCCCACCAGGAACTGTCTGGAACACACACACTACTTCTCTGACTCTAACCCCCCTCTTCCCACCAGGAACTGTCTGGAACACACACACTCCCTCTCTGACTCTAACCCCCCTCTCCCCACCAGGAACTGTCTGGAACACACACACTCCATCTCTGACTCTAACCCCCCTCTCCCCACCAGGAACTGTCTGGAACACACACACTCCCTCTCTGACTCTAACCCCCCTCTCCCCACCAGGAACTGTCTGGAACACACACACTACCTCTCTGACTCTAACCCACCTCTCCCCACCAGGAACTGTCTGGAACACACACACTCCCTCTCTGACTCTAACCCCCCTCTCCCCACCAGGAACTGTCTGGAACACACACACTCCCTCTCTGACTCTAACCCCCTGTCCCCACCAGGTACTGTCTGGAACACACACACTCCCTCTCTGACTCTAACCCCCTGTCCCCACCAGGAACTGTCTGGAACACACACACTACCTCTCTGACTCTAACCCCCCTCTCCCCACCAGGAACTTTCTGGAACACACACACTCCCTCTCTGACTCTAACCCCCTGTCCCCACCAGGAACTGTCTGGAACACACACACTCCCTCTCTGACTCTAACCCTCCGTCCCCACCAGGAACTGTCTGGAACACACACACTCCCTCTCTGACTCTAACCCCCTGTCCCCACAAGGTACTGTCTGGAACACACACGCTTCCTCTCTGACTCTAACCCCCCTCTCCCCACCAGGAACTGTCTGGAACACACACACTCCCTCTCTGACTCTAACCCCCCTCTCCCCACCAGGAACTGTCTGGAACACACACACTCCCTCTTTGACTCTAACCCCCCTCTCCCCACCAGGAACTGTCTGGAACACACACACTCCCTCTCTGACTCTAACCCCCCTCTCCCCACCAGGAACTGTCTGGAACACACACACTCCCTCTCTGACTCTAACCCCCCTCTCCCCACCAGGAACTGTCTGGAACACACACACTCCCTCTCTGACTCTAACCCCCCTCTCCCCACCAGGAATTGTCTGAAACACACACACTACTTCTCTGACTCTAACCCCCCTCTTCCCACCAGGAACTGTCTGGAACACACACACTCCCTCTCTGACTCTAACCCCCCTCTCCCCACCAGGAACTGTCTGGAACACACGCACTCCCTCTCTGACTCTAACCCCCCTCTCCCCACCAGGAACTGTCTGGAACACACACACTCCCTCTCTGACTCTAACCCCCCTCTCCCCACCAGGAACTGTCTGGAACACACACACTACCTCTCTGACTCTAACCCCCCTCTCCCCACCAGGAACTGTCTGGAACACACACACTCCCTCTCTGACTCTAACCCCCCTCTCCCCACCAGGAACTGTCTGGAACACACACACTCCCTCTCTGACTCTAACCCCCCTCTCCCCACCAGGAACTGTCTGGAACACACACACTACTTCTCTGACTCTAAACCCCCTCTTCCCACCAGGAACTGTCTGGAACACACACACTCCCTCTCTGACTCTAACCCCCCTCTCCCCACCAGGAACTGTCTGGAACACACACACTCCCTCTCTGACTCTAACCCCCCTCTCCCCACCAGGAACTGTCTGGAACACACACACTCCCTCTCTGACTCTAACCCCCCTCTTCCCACCAGGAACTGTCTGGAACACACACACTCCCTCTCTGACTCTAACCCCCCTCTCCCCACCAGGAACTGTCTGGAACACACACACTCCCTCTTTGACTCTAACCCCCCTCTTCCCACCAGGAACTGTCTGGAACACACACTACCTCTCTGACTCTAACCCCCCTCTTCCCACCAGGAACTGTCTGGAACACACACACTCCCTCTCTGACTCTAACCCCCCTCTTCCCACCAGGAACTGTCTGGAACACACACACTCCCTCTCTGACTCTAACCCCCCTCTTCCCACCAGGAACTGTCTGGAACACATACACTCCTTCTCTGGACCTTCAGGAAAATGTTCAGCTGGCTCTCATCTGCCTGGCTGAGTTCATGTTACACCTCAACCGCATCAACCTGAGACTCTGTAGATAGCACAGATAGACACGCATCCTCAAACCTGAGACATACACATACACATATACACATTGAGAAATGTGCAGGCACACACACACGCCTCCTCCACACCCAACCCTGGCCAAGGACACGTAGATAAGGGAATTTGAAGCAGTCTGTTTGTCAAAGAAAGAGGTTTCAAGGATGTCAAGGAGACTAATTAAATGTGAAGATGTTCCTCCGAGACCCCTAAATGTCATGCCCAGGATCCCCTGCCGAGGTACTCTGGCGACCCAGGGACCCCCGCCGATGAAATTGTATGACCCCTGCACCCCAGCCGAGATATAGAGTTGGGGTATAGATTAGATAATGGGATAATGATTAAATAGATGGGATATAGATTAGACATTGGGATATAGATTAAATAGATGGGATATAGATTAGATCATGGGATATAGATTAAATAGATGGAATAAAGTTAGATAGATGGGATATAGATTAGATAGATGTAGTATAGATCAGATTGAGATTAGGTAGAAATGGGATATAGATTAGATAGAGACGGGGTATAGATTAGCTAGAGATGGGGTGTAGATTAGACAGATGGGGTATAGATTAAATAGAGGTTGTGTTTGGATTAGATAGATGGGGTATAGATTAGATAGAGGTGTGATATAGATTAGATGGAGATGGGCTATAGATAGAAGTGTGATATAGGTTAGATTGTTGGGGTATAGATTAGATAGATAAGGTATAGATTAGATGGATGGGGTATAGATTATATAGATGGGGAAAAGATTAGAAAGAGATGGGGTGTTGATTAGGTAGATTGAAGATAGATTAGATATATGGGGTATAGATGACATAGAGATGAGGTATAGATTAGATAGAGATGGTGTATAGATTAGATATATGGGATATAGATGACATGGAGATGGGGTATAGATTAGATACATGGGGTATAGATGACATAGAGATGAGGTATAGATGACATAGAGATGAGGTATAGATTAGATATATGGGGTATAGATTACATAGAGATGAGGTATAGATTAGATAGAGATGGTGTATAGATTAGATAGACGGGATATAGATTAGATGGATGGGGTATAGATTATATAGATGGGGAATCAATTAGATGGAGATTGGATATAGATTAGATGGGGAGATTGGATATAGATTAGATAGAGATGGTGTATAGATTAGATAGATAGGATATAGATTAGATACATGGGGGATAGATTAGATATATGGGGTATAGATTAGATATAGATGAGATATAGATTAGATAGAGATGGTTTATAGATTAGATAGACGGGATATAGATTAGAAAGAGATGGGCTATAGATTAGATAGATGGCGTATAGATTAGATAGAGATGGGATATAGATTATATAGAGATGGGATATAGATTAGATAGATGGGATATAGATGAGATCGATGGGGCATAGATTAAATAGATGGGTTATAGATTAGATAGAGATGGGATATAGATAAAATGGAGATGGTGTATAGATTAGATAGATGGGGTATAGATTAGATAGATGGGGGTATAGATTAGATGAAGATGGGATATGGATTGGATAGAGATGGGATATAGATTAGATAGATGGGATATAGATTAGATAGGGATATCAATTGAATCTATATCCTATCTCTATTTAATTCATAAGCCATCTATCTAATCAATATCCTATATAGATAGAGATGGGAGGTAGATTAGATTGAGATGGGTGTAGATTAGATAGAGATGGGATATAGATAAAATAGACGATAGGATATTGATTAGATAGATGGGTTATGAATTAAATAGAGATAGGATATAGATTAGATTGAGATGGGTATAGATTAGATAGAGATGGGATATAGATAAAATAGATGAGGTATATATTAGATTGATGGGTTATATATTAGATAGAGATGGGATAGAAATTAGATAGCGATGTGGTATAGATTAGATAGTGATGGAATATAGATTAGCTAGTGATGGGTATAGATTAGAAAGATTTGGTATAGATTATATAGATGGGTTATAGATTACAATAATGGATTATATATTAGAGAGAGATGGGATGTAGATTAGATAGATGGATTGTAGATTAGATAGAGATGGGATATAGATTACATAGATGGGTTATAGATTAGATAGATGGGTTATAGATTTGATCGATGGGCTCTGGATTAGATAGAGATGGGATATAGATTAGATAGATTTGGTATAGATTATATAGATGGGTTATAGATTACAATAATGGATTATATATTAGATAGAGATGGGATGTAGATTAGATAGATGGATTGTAGATTAGATAGAGATGGGATATAGATTACATAGATGGATTGTAGATTAGATAGAGATGGGTATAGATTAGATAGATTTGGTATAGATTATATAGATGGGTTATAGATTACAATAATGGATTATATATTACATAGAGATGGGATGTAGATTAGATAGTGATGGGATATAGATTAGATAGAGATTGGGTTTAGATTAGGTAGATTCGATTAATGGGGATGGATGAAAGCATTTTGGCAGAAGTCCACTGAGCCCATGTCAGTGTATGATGTGCTTCCCTCGGTTACAGGACCTGGTATCCGTGGAGACCAGAGGAAGGGGAGGAGACCAGAATCCATGGAGACCAGAATGTCACCCGGGGAGAATTGGCTCGTGACATTGCTGTGTACTCGGACTGATTGGTACTCTGGTGTCTCTCTCTCTCTCTCTCTCTCTCTCTCTCTCTCTCTCTCTCTCTCTCTCTCTCTCTCTCTCTCTCTCTCTCTCTCTCTCGCTCTCTCTCTCCTCTCTCTCTCTCATTCAGAAAGTATTTAGACACCTTGACTTTTCCACGTTTTGTTAAGTTTTTCTAGAATTGGCACACACATGTCTGTATACGGTCCCACAGTTGACAGTGCATGTCAGAGCGAGAACCAAGCCATGAGGTCGAAGGAATTGTCCTCAAAGCGCCGTGACAGGATTGTGGTGACCCAGGGACCCCAGCCGAGGCAAACTGGCGACCCAGGGACCCCTTCCGAGGGAAACTGGTGACCCAGGGATTTGTTTTCTCCCACGTCTCGTCTTATCATCAGGTGAATGGTAATAGAGGACAAGTAATCAACATTTAAAATTAATACATTTGGGAGATCGTTTTCAATTATTTTGACCTCCCAACATTATATTTGGAAGAGGAAGTGTAAACTCTAAAAAAGCCTATTACAGTTGAAGTCTGAAGTTTACATACACTTAGGTTGGAGTTATTAACTTCTTGAGTGTAGGGGGCAGGATTTTCGTTTTTGCCTAAAAAACGTACCCATTTGAAACTGCCTATTTCTCAGGCTCAGAAACTAGAATATGCATATAATTGTCAGATCGGGATAGAAAACACTCTAAAGTTTCCAAAACTGTCAAAATATTGTCTGTGAGTATAACAGAACTGATATTGCAGGCAAAAACCTGAGGAAAATCAAACCAGGAAGTGCTGTTTTTCTTGAAAGCTCTCTGTTCCATTGGATGCCTTGCCTCCATTTAAAGGGATATCAACCAGATTCATTTTCCTATGGCTTCCTCAAGGTGTCAACAGTCTTTAGACTTAGTTTCAGGCTTTTATTTTGAAAAATGAGCGAGAAAGATAACTTTGCGTCAGTGGATAGCTGGGTGTTCGCAGAGTTTTGCTTGCGCAACAGAGTTGTGCAGCCATTGTCTCTCACTCTCCTATTGAAAGAGCGACAGTCCAGGTTGTTATTATCGATTATATATTTTAAAAACAGTCTGAGGATTGATTATAAAAAACGTTTGACATGTTACTGTGGACATTACGGATAGTATTGGAATTTTCGTCTGCGATGTCGTGACCGCTCAAGCCTGTGGATTTCTGAACATAAAGCGCCAAACAAATGGAGGTATTTTGGATATAAAAATCGAATAATCTTTATGGAACAAAAGGAACATTTATTGTGTAACTGGGAGTCTCGCGAGTGCAAACATCTGAAGATCATCAGAGGTAAGCGATTTAAGCTATTGCTTTTCTGACTTTCGTGACCAATCTACTTGGCTGCTAGTGTTTGTAATATTTTGTCTACTGAGAGAGATGTTCTTACATAAACGGTTGATATGCTTTCGCCGAAAACCTGTATTGAAATCTGACACGCCAGGTGGATTAACACCAAGCCAAGCTGTGTTTTGCTATATTGCACTTTTGATTTCATGAACATTTTATATTTTTAGTAATTTAATTTGAATTTGGCGTGCTGCAATTCAGAGGGTGTTGATGAAAATGATTCCGCTAAATGGATGGGTAAAAACTAGTTTTTAAACCACTACACAAACTTCTTGCTAACAAACTATAGTTTTGGCAAGTCGGTTAGGACATCTAATTTGTCCATGACACAAGTCCTTTTTCCAATAACTATTTACAGACAGATTATTTCACTTATATCAATTCCAGTGGGTCAGAAGTTTACATACACTAGATGACTGTGCCTTTAAACAGATTGGAAAATTCCAGAAAATGATGTCATGTCTTTAGAAGATTCTGATAGGCTAATTGACATTTGAGTCAATTGGAAGTGTACCTGTGGATGTATTTCAAGGCCTACCTTCAAACTCAGTGCCTCTTTGCTTGACATCATGGTAAAATCAAAAGAAATCAGTCAAGACCTCAGAAAAAAAATTGTAGACCTCCCCAATTCTGGTTCATCCTTGGGAGAAATTTCCAAACGCCTGAAGGCACCCCTTTCATCTGTACAAACAATAGTACGCAAGTATAAACACCATGGGACCACTCAGCCGTCATACCGCTCAGGAAGGAGATGCATTCTGTCTCTTAGCAATGAACATACTTTGGTGCAAAAAGTGCAAGTTAATCCCAGAACAACAGCAAAGGACCTTGAGAAGATGCTGGAGGAAAAAGGTACAAAGTATCTATATCCAAAGTAAAATGTGTCCTATATCAACATAACCTGAAAGGCCGCAGAGCAAGGAAGAAGGCACTGCACCAAAACCACCATAAAAAAAGCCAGACTACATTTTGCAACTGCACATGGGGACAAAGATCGTACTTTTTTTGAGAAATGACCATCATTATGTTTGGAGGAAAAAGGGGGAAGCTTGCAAGCTGAAGAACCCCATCCCAACCGTGAAGCAAGGAGATGGCAGCATCATGTTGTGGTGGTGCTTTGCTGCAGGATGGACTGGTTAACTTCACAAAATAGATGGCATTATGAGAAGCAACATCTCAAGACATCAGTCAGGAAGTTAAAGCTTGGTCGCAAATGGGTCTTCCAAATGGACAATGACCCCAAGGACACTTTCAAAGTTGTGTAAAAATGGCTTAAGGACAACAAAGTCAAGGTATTGGAGTGGCCATCACAAAGTTCTGACCTCAATCCTATAGAAATGTTATGGGAAGAACTGAAAAAACGTGATCAAGGAGGCCTACAAACCTGACTCAGTTACACCAGCACTATCAGGAGGAATGGGCCAAAATTCACCCAATGTATTTTGGGAAGCTTGTGGAAGGCTAACCAAAACATTTGACCCAAGTTAAACAATTTAAAGGCAATGCTACCAAATACTAATTGAGTGTATGTAAACTTCTGACCCACTGGGAATGTGATGAAATAAATAAAAGCTGAAAATAATAATTCTCTCTACTATTATTCTGACATTTCACATTCTTAAAATAAAGTGGTGATCCTAACTGGGAATTTTTATTTGATTAAATGTCCGGAATTGTGAAAAACGGAGTTTAAATGTATTTGGCTAAGTTGATTGTAAACTTCCAACTTCAACTGTAGCTAGAACGGTAAACTCAGAAATAAAAGCTTACCAGCAACCAGTGGCACTTTTCAAAGCCTTTATCAGATACTCCAGTGAGTGTAATTGGCTCTTGTAAGTGTAATTTGCTATTAGGAGTTGAGAAATAAAGTTGACATCATTAGAAAGAAGGTATTCTCCTCATTTTAAATCTAAAACATAAATAAAATATGTATATTTTCCCTTTTTACGGAACCTCTCCTGTACCTCACTCCTGCCCTAGATGCATTTTTAGCTAACAATCCACTCCTTGTCACTCCTTTTGCCAAAGAGACTGGCCTTTCGGCAATCTCAACGCTCAATGTGCAGCGGAGTTAGTTGTTGGAAATAATATTCATATTTTCCATGACAACATGTGGAGCCTCGAAATTAGAATTATAACAAACATTTAGCTTCTGACAGGCAATATGCATTACTTCCTCTCCTCTATGACATCACTGCAGCCCTCTCAGTCAGTGAGCCTCTATGATATTAATTCAGCCCTGTCAGTGAGTGAGCCTCAGCTGCTGCTGCAGCTGCTTTCACATCTAGATGTTACCATAGTCTAGGACCGATAGGAACGTTAACAGAATAATCTGCTTCCTACTATTTAGTGAGAGTCAGGACCTATTTCTATAGAAGAAGCACATTTTTAAGCTGAGCGTCTTAATTAACTCATCAATATGCTATTTAAAACACAATGTACATATGCTGAAATCATCAGTAGAGCCTGGTCAACCGAGGGGGAAATAGCACACACAAATGTATCATTGGCATACAAGTGCAGGTAAAAATGTTTTTACAGACAAGTCAATATTGTTAAAACCTCTTTTTTTTCAATTTTTGCCTGAAATGTCATACCCAAACCTAACTGCCTGTGGCTCAGGCCTTGAAGCAAGGGTATGCATATTCTTGGTACCTTTTGAAAGGAAACACTTTGAAGTTTGTGGAAATGTGAAAGGAATGTAGAAGAATATAACACATTACATCTGGTAAAAGATAATACAAAGAAAAAAAAAAACAGTTTTTTTTGTACCATCATCTTTGAAATGCAAGAGAGAGGCCATAATGTATTATTCCAGCCCAGGTGCAATTTAGATGTTGTCCACTAGATGGCAGCAGTGCATGTGCAAAGTTTTAGACTGTTCCAATGAACCAACATTTTGTATCAAGGCTGCCCAAACGTGCCTAATTTGTTTATTAATAACTTTTCAAGTTCATAACTATGCACTCTCCTCAAACAATAGCATGGTATTTTTTCACTGTAATAGCTAATGTAATTTGGACAGTGCAGTTAGATTAACAAGAATTTAAGCTTTCTGCCATTATCAGATATGTCTATGTCCTGGGAAATGTTCTTGTTACTTACAACTTCATGCTAATTGCATTAGCCTATGTTAGCTCAACCGTCCCGTGGAAGGGACACCGGTCCTGTAAACAGTAAAAAGTACAGGACCAAGAATGGGCACCTTTCGTAATGTACAGGAAAGATGATTTAACACCATCAGTAGATACACATTGAGTTCTATCTGTCAAGTCATTTTTAAATCATTTCCATGCAGCCTGGTCCAGGTCAATTGAGGAAAGCCTCTGAATTAGCAGTATGGAAAGCCTTTGACAGGGCAATGAAGAGGGCAGCACAATGTTGCCTTTAATCCATACAGTTAACCAGATAATTTATAGCTAGGGATGCAGCAGAGGTAGCGCTATGATCTGGTCTAAAACCAGACTGATGTACATTTAAATTAAATTTTTAAGATAAGAAAGATCTTAGCTGAGAATTTATCAAGCATTCTAATATTTTAGCAAGGCAATTATTGAAATTATTTATTAATTATTCTATTATCTATGAGACGTTCCAGACAGTCAGTCATATTCAGACTCTTTGCTCTGCTATCAGAGATGATTCAATTTAAGGAGCCCGGGATGCGTCACAAACACAGACACATGCACCTTTCGGAGGGCAGAGAGCCTCTGAAAGTCATTATTAAAGAAGCTTCTCCTCAGACTCGTCTCTGATCCTAATCTGTCTCTGCTGACAGGCGTTCCACTGGGCAGCTAAGCAGACGCATTAAGCCCCCTCCCTGTTCCACTCCACAGAGCCCATTAGACACAGGCAGGATTACACACACACACGCACACACACACACACACACACACACACACACACACACACACACACACACACACACACACACACACACATACACACACATACACACACACACATCAAGGACATTACTGACATAGATAACCCCTAGCCTCTCCCCAATAAATACCCAAATATCCCCAGATTTTACCCCTAGACTAGTACATTATTCTAACGTAGTGCATTGAGATTGTTTGGCATCTGCAGTGTATGTTTTATATAAATAAAATGAACAGAATGTGCATCCCCATTCAAGTAAATTATGGCATAACGATTGGATTGGGTGCGATTGCAAGTACCCATAGGAGCAAAGCAAGAAGCAAAAGCAGGAAATGTACCCATCGATATGTGCTGTGATTTGTTGATTTAACTCAACTGACATTACAACAAATGCATTCCATTGCATGAGCCACATCATTTAGCTCTTCAATACATTTGTAAACAATATCGACTTCCTTGAATCCAATCCCAGTGAAAACCATTTTCTGTTCACCGCTCGCAACCTTTTCGGACTGTTGTTTTTTTTTTTTTTTTTAAAGTTTGCTATACACTTGTTTGCTAACGTTAGGAAACTAACATTAGCAAACATGTGCGAACTATTCCCCGTGTTGAACGTTCCACAGTTAACATCATAGAATGAACATTTTACATTACCATGGAAATTACTACATCACAATACCAGGCATGAGTGTACCCATGAGTTTGCCAGCCAAATTGCCCAGGTTATAAATTCTAAACCCATTTTATTCATTCTATTTATATGGTATGTCCACATCCTCAGAGCATGTATTTTATGTCACCTCCCTTAAATTGTGTTCACAGCCTATTAATACAGCCCCAAAATTGAGTACACGTCGCCTGTTAATGTGTTATTATTCAGCACACTGCGTCAGTCCAGAGCCAGAGGAGTTTCTCTCTGAGCCTGAGCTTATCTGAGCCTCCTGGGGCCTAGCATCTAACTCTTTTGGCCCCAAAAAAAACTCAAATGAAATGTTATTGCCATAAAGCCATAAGCAGACTCCCCTTTTCCCTTACACAGTTTATCTTCCCAAAATGCTTGTTGCTCTTCGTACATCATATGGCTCCCTCAGCTAAACACAGGCTTAAAGAGCTGTAGTATATACAGTTGAAGTCGGAAGTTTACATACACCTGAGCCGAATACATTTAAACTCAGTTTTTCACAATTCCGGACATTTAATCCTAGGAGAAATACCCTGTCTTAGGTCAGTTAGGATCACCACTTTATTTTCAGAATGTGACATTTTGGAATGATAGTAGAGAGAATGGTTTATTTCTTTCATCACATTCCTAGTGGGTCAGAAGTTTACATCCACTCAATTAGTATTTGGTAGCATTGCCTTTAAATAGTTTAATTGGGTCAAATGTTTTGGGTAGCCTTCCACAAGCTTCCCACAATAAGTTGGGTGAATTTTGTCCCATTCCTCCTAACAGAGCTGGTGTAGCTGAGTCAGGTTTGTAGGCCTCTGTGCTCGCACACTCTTTTTCAGTTCTGCCCACAAATTTTCTATAGGATTGAGGTCAGGGCTTTGTGATGGCCACTTTAATACCTTGACTTTGTTGTCCTTAAGCCATTTTGCCACAACTTTGGAAGTATGCTTCAGGTCAATGTCCATTTTGAAGACCCATTTGCAACCAAGCTTTAACTTCCTGACTGATGTCTTGAGATGTTGCTTTAAAATATCCAAATAATTTTCCTCCTCATGATGCCATCTATTTGTGAAGTGCACCAGTCTCTCCTGCAGCAAAGCACCCCCACAACATGATGCTGCCACCCCCGTGCTTCACTGTTGGGATGGTGTTCTTCGGCTTGCAAGCCTCCCCCGTTTTCCTCCAAACATAACGATGGTCATTATGGCCAAACAGTTTTCACACATGGCCAAAAAGTTCTGACTTTTTATGGCAGTTTTGGAGCAGTGGCTTCTTCCTTGCTGAGCGGCCTTTCAGGTTATGTCGATATAGGACTCGTTTTACTGTGGATATAGATACTTTGTACCTGTTTCCTCCAGCATCTTCACAGGGTTCTTTGCTGTTGTTCTGGGATTTATTTGCACTTTTCGCACCAAAGTACATTCATCTCTAGGAGACAGAAGGCGTCTCCTTCCTGAGCGGTATGACGGCTGTGTGGTCGCCTGGTGTTTATACTTGTTTATTTTTATTGTCCCATGATGTCAAGCAAAGAGACACTGAGTTTGAAGGTTGGCCTTGAAATACATCCACAGGTACACCTCCAATTGACTCAGAAGCTTTTAAATCCATGACATCATTTTCTGGAATTTTCCAAGCTGTTTAAAGGCACAGTAATCTTAGTGAATGTAAACTTCTGACCCACTGGAATTGTGATACAGTGAATTCTAAGTTAAATATTCTGTCTGTAAGCTATTGTTGGAAAAATTTAAATATCCCTCTAGTGGTGTTCCTTCCTGTTTGGCCCTGTCCGGGGGTGTCCTCGGATGGGGTCACAGTGTCTCCTGACCCCTCCTGTCTCAGCCTCCAGTATTTATGCTGCAGTAGTTTATGTGTCGGGGGGCTAGGGTCAGTTTGTTATATCTGGAGTACTTCTCCTGTCCTATTCGGTGTCCTGTGTGAATCTAAGTGTGCGTTCTCTAATTATCTCCTTCTCTCTTTCTCTCTCTCGGAGGACCTGAGCCCTAGGACCATGCCCCAGGACTACCTGACATGATGACTCCTTGCTGTCCCCAGTCCACCTGGCTGTGCTGCTGCTCCAGTTTCAACTGCTCTGCCTTATTATTATTCGACCATGCTGGTCATTTATGAACATTTGAACATCTTGACCATGTCCTGTTATAATCTCCACCCGGCACAGCCAGAAGAGGACTGGCCACCCCACATAGCCTGGTTCCTCTCTAGGTTTCTTCCTAGGTTTTGGCCTTTCTAGGGAGTTGTTCCTAGCCACCGTGCTTCTACACCTGCATTGCTTGCTGTTTGGGGTTTTAGGCTGGGTTTCTGTACAGCACTTTGAGATATCAGCTGATGTGCGAAGGGCTATATAAATACATTTGATTTGATTTGATTTGTGTCATGCACAAAGTAGATTTCCTAACCGACTTGCCAAAAGTATAGTTTGTTAACAAGAAATTTGTGGAGTGGTTGAAAAACGGGTTTTAATGACTTCAATCTAAGCATATGTAAACTTCCAACTTCAACTGTATTTATCTCACCAGGGACAAACAAGGAGGGATGAGGAGGGAGGGATGGATGGAGGGATTATGGATGTGCTTGGGGTGATCTGTCAACTTTTTATGGTGCCAGATCAATAAAATCAGCCATTTTGTAGTTAAATGCTTACACACACACACACACACACACACACACACACACAGACACACACACACACTCTTCTGTCTGGTCAGGAAGGCAGCTGTTTCCTGTCCATGGTTCGACACAGGGGTAACAGGTCTGTAGAGAATATCTCAGGAGAATGTTTATAGAGGGCTTGTGTTAGTGATCAGACACGATGCAATTCTGACTGGGATAGATGAGGGAATATCAGGATGGGAAGATACACGAACACACACTGATCAGACATCATACACACCTGATCCTAACCGTTATACTCCTCTCCTCCAACAGAATATGGGGAAGCTGAACGTGTCGTACTTCCACATCGATATCAACAACGCCACGGGTGACCCGGACGCCAACCGGCCTGTGCCCTCCCGTCTGATGCTCAACAACTCAGAGTTACGGACCACCATCAGTGTCTCCGGTCCCCTCGCCGCCTGATCCATGTGGCCCGCTGCTTCGCTCAGCCCAACTTCAAGGTAGGTCCAACAACAAGCACACACCTGTAGCACAACAGCAAATCAGTCTTTCATGGTTTGTTAGTCGTGTTGACTGACCAAAAAGAATGAGTCAGCACATCACAGTTGAAATTGAAGCTACTGTAGGAGAGAGTTCTCCTTTACGGCGGTAGACCACTGCTGTGCACTGTGTAGAACCTACAGACATCACGAATAGAACCATACACTTTAGTTTAGTTTAAAGTGTGAACAAATAGACTTCAGTCTGATTTCTCAATTCTTGCCTTAATTTAGATACCTATAATTCTTGATGGATGTTATTCTGTGTGGGTGTTACATCCTACAAATGTAAACTTGGAGGGAAATTCACTGAGGCGTAGCAAAACAAAAACAACAGCCTCTCAGCCTCAGTCCCAGCTGTGGCAGGAGGAGGGCTGTATATCTATGTTGGTCCCATAATGAAAGGGCAGCAGTCAGGCAGCTATATATCTATGTATAGCCCAGCTCCATCCTGTAGTTACAGAGAGAGAAGAAGGAGGAGGTGAAGAAAATGGGGTGTTAAATACTTAGAGATGTTTCGGTACTTGTGTATGCTACTTGTGTATGCTACTTGTGTATGCTACTTGTGTATGCTTTTCAGCCAGTAGTTCTGAAAGTAGTGCTCTTGACCCAAAAGTGGTCCCTGAATATTGCTTATTGCGTCACATTTGTGCACCACCTCATTTCTCTCTCTGTGCCGTGTCCACTGAGCCGTTGGGCCCGCCCTGCAACCTCATTGGATAACGCTGGGCAGTCCTCTTGCTAGCAACTCAAATGTGAAGCTCTGAAGCTCATTGCTAGGGGGCACACCATACACTGAGCAGACCAAGAGAAGAGGACAGAGTGTATCCAGCTAGGTCGTTGGTTATTGTTAGTGTTGTAGCCTCTGCATAGTTTATGTGGCTAATCTGTATGACCCTTTCCCTCCATGGTGCACTAACATACCTCTAACAATATGGAGTGGTTTCAGTATGTGATGTGATGGTATCACAGGTTCTCATGATTCCTGAATTGGAATAAATTACTAGAGCATTTAGCTTCTCTCTTCCACCTCTCCCCTCCCCTTCTCCACCTCTCCTTCTCCTTCTCCACCTCTCCCCTCTCCCTCTCCTTCTCCTTCTCCACCTCTCCCCTCTCCTTCTCCACCTCTCCCCTCTCCTTCTCCACCTCTCCCCCTCTACCTCTCCCACCTCTCTCCTTTCCTTCTCCACCCCTTCCCTCCTTCTCCACCTCTCCTTCTCCCTCTCCTTCTCCACCTCTCTCCTTCCCCACCCCTCCCCTCCTTCTCCACCTCTCCTTCACCCTCTCCTTCTCCACCATGGTGCACTAACAATATGGAGTGGTTTCAGTATATGATGTGATGGTCTCACAGTATATCATGATTCCTGATTTGGAATAAATTACTGGAGCATTTAGCTTCTCTCTTCCACCTCTCCCCTCTCCTTCTCCACCTCTCCTTCTCCACCTCTCCCCTCTTCTTCTCCACCTCTCCCCTCTCCTTCTCCACTGCTCCCCTCACCTTCTCCACCTCTCCCTTTTCCACCTCTCCTCTCCCCTCTCCCCTCTCCCCTCTCCTTCACCTCTCCCCTCTCCTTCTCCACCTCTCCCTTCCTCACTTTCCCCCTTCCTTCTCTACCTCTCCCCTCTCCTTCTCCACCTCTCCCTTCTCCACTTTTCCCCTTCCTTCTCTACCTCTCCCCTCTCCTTCTCCACCTCTCCCTTTTCCAACTCTCCTCTCCCCTTTCCTTCACCTCTCCTTCTCCACTTCTCCCCGCTCCCCTCTCCACCTCTCCCCTCTCCCTCTCCACCTCTCCCCTCTCCTTCTTCACCTCTCCCTACTCCACCTCTCCCTTCTCCACCTCTCCCTTCTCCACCTCTCCCTTCTTCTCCTCTCCCTTCAACACCTCTCCCCTCTCCTTCTCTATCTCTTCCCTCTCCCCTACTAGGTGGATTTCATCCTGAAAGCGGTGCTCTGTGGTGAGATCATCACGTGGCACAAGAAGATCCAGGAGGACACGTCCATAACCCTGTCCCCGGCGGTCCAGCCTGAGAACATAGACTCCCAGTAGCTGGTGTCCCTGGTGCAGAAGGCTGTGATGGCCAGCATGACCAGGCTCCACAACCTGGCCCAGTTCCGTAGAAGGGGAGTCAAAGGTTAACACTATGTTGGTTGCAGCCAACAGCCTGAACTACCTCTGTCGCATGGACCATGCCTGGCACCCCTGGCTATAAGGGGGAGAGGAGACTGCTTGGCAGACCTGGTTGCGAGGGGAGAGGAGACTGCCTGGTTGTGAAGGGAGAGGAGACTGCCTGGCAGGCCTGGTTGTGAGGGGGTGAGGAGAGTGCCTGGTATCCTGGCACTTGGGTAGAGGGGAGAATAAATTGGACATTGAGAGGGGGATATGAGGGGGAAATATAAAGAAGATGGACATGATAAAACGTATAAAAATAGTTTTTCTTGGACATAAGGGTGTTGTAATGCACATTGGTCTGTACGCACAACCATTCGATTTCATCATCGTTGGCCGCTGAAGAGTGTGTCAGTCCCCTTCCCTTTGAGCCACATGAAATAGGAAATCATACAATGTAAACTGGAACTGAAGAAAATGCTTTTGTCACGTAAACATGCTGTGCTCTGTCAGGTATTGTTTTTGAAGAGAGCTTCCTGGTCTCAAGTTGAAAGGACGCAGTTATATTCTTTAGCAAACAAACAAAGCAAGGGAACAATGTAGCATTGCTGAGTTCTGCAGAACCAGGAAATAGCCTGCTTAAACTAGGGCTGGCACAATTATTGTATAATCGTTTAACTGACTATTATGGTTGAAGACCGTCATGAAAATACCAAGTTTGCTACCAAGTCTGTTTCCATGGTAACATGGACTCTTCAATGTAATGACATGTTTCTCCTTGCTGAAACAAGCAAGGTGTTGTGGTTGCCTAGGCAACACCCCCTGCCTGCAGCGGCACGTGCAGAGGAGAAAATGTGCACATTTTTTCTTTCTTTCTATTCAAACGATTATAACCTGACCGCGGTCACTTGACTGACCAATAATCGTCATCCAAATTTCCATGACCTGACCGTCAAAGACCTAGGTTAAACCAGTTTGAAAGCAGCATTCAGTCTTGTTTAACCAGGATAATAAGGAAACTCATTATGATGGAGAAACTAATTAACCTCGAACCGAGCACAGTCTGACATGTCTATTCTGCAACGCTCCTCACTGTATGTTGTGTATATCATCCCTCCATGAAATTAGAACCGTCCAGGGACTATTGGAGAATGTACTGTACTGTGTTTTATAATGCTCCTATTGTGTAGAGGTAATGTGATTTTCTCCTGCTGGACTTGGTAATACTGAGTCTCTAAGAGTCTATTCTAGAAGTTGACAAGTTGACTTGACTTGGTAATACTGAGTCTCTAAGAGTCTATTCTAGAAGTTGACAAGTTGACTTGACTTGGTAATACTGAGTCTCTAAGAGTCTATTCTAGAAGTTGACAAGTTGACTTGACTTGGTAATACTGAGTCTCTAAGAGTCTATTCTAGAAGTTGACAAGTTGACTTGACTTGGTAATACTGAGTCTCTAAGAGTCTATTCTAGAAGTTGACAAGTTGACTTGACTTGGTAATACTGAGTCTCTAAGAGTCTATTCTAGAAGTTGACAAGTTGACTTGACTTGGTAATACTGAGTCTCTAAGAGTCTATTCTAGAAGTTGACAAGTTGACTTGACTTGGTAATACTGAGTCTCTAAGAGTCTATTCTAGAAGTTGACAAGTTGACTTGACTTGGTAATACTGAGTCTCTAAGAGTCTATTCTAGAAGTTGACAAGTTGACTTGACTTGGTAATACTGAGTCTCTAAGAGTCTATTCTAGAAGTTGACAAGTTGACTTGACTTGGTAATACTGAGTCTCTAAGAGTCTATTCTAGAAGTTGACAAGTTGACTTGACTTGGTAATACTGAGTCTCTAAGAGTCTATTCTAGAAGTTGACAAGTTGACTTGACTTGGTAATACTGAGTCTCTAAGAGTCTATTCTAGAAGTTGACAAGTTGACTTGACTTGGTAATACTGAGTCTCTAAGAGTCTATTCTAGAAGTTGACAAGTTGACTTGACTTGGTAATACTGAGTCTCTAAGAGTCTATTCTAGAAGTTGACAAGTTGACTTGACTTGGTAATACTGAGTCTCTAAGAGTCTATTCTAGAAGTTGACAAGTTGACTTGACTTGGTAATACTGAGTCTCTAAGAGTCTATTCTAGAAGTTGACAAGTTGACTTGACTTGGTAATACTGAGTCTCTAAGAGTCTATTCTAGAAGTTGACAAGTTGACTTGACTTGGTAATACTGAGTCTCTAAGAGTCTATTCTAGAAGTTGACAAGTTGACTTGACTTGGTAATACTGAGTCTCTAAGAGTCTATTCTAGAAGTTGACAAGTTGACTTGACTTGGTAATACTGAGTCTCTAAGAGTCTATTCTAGAAGTTGACAAGTTGACTTGACTTGGTAATACTGAGTCTCTAAGAGTCTATTCTAGAAGTTGACAAGTTGACTTGACTTGGTAATACTGAGTCTCTAAGAGTCTATTCTAGAAGTTGACAAGTTGACTTGACTTGGTAATACTGAGTCTCTAAGAGTCTATTCTAGAAGTTGACAAGTTGACTTGACTTGGTAATACTGAGTCTCTAAGAGTCTATTCTAGAAGTTGACAAGTTGACTTGACTTGGTAATACTGAGTCTCTAAGAGTCTATTCTAGAAGTTGACAAGTTGACTTGACTTGGTAATACTGAGTCTCTAAGAGTCTATTCTAGAAGTTGACAAGTTGACTTGACTTGGTAATACTGAGTCTCTAAGAGTCTATTCTAGAAGTTGACAAGTTGACTTGACTTGGTAATACTGAGTCTCTAAGAGTCTATTCTAGAAGTTGACAAGTTGACTTGACTTGGTAATACTGGGTCTCTAAGAGTCTATTCTAGAAGTTGACAAGTTGACTTGACTTGGTAATACTGAGTCTCTAAGAATCTATTCTAGAAGTTGACAAGTTGACTTGACTTGGTAATACTGAGTCTCTAAGAGTCTATTCTAGAAGTTGACAAGTTGACTTGACTTGGTAATACTGAGTCTCTAAGAGTCTATTCTAGAAGTTGACAAGTTGACTTGACTTGGTAATACTGAGTCTCTAAGAGTCTATTCTAGAAGTTGACAAGTTGACTTGACTTGGTAATACTGAGTCTCTAAGAGTCTATTCTAGAAGTTGACAAGTTGACTTGACTTGGTAATACTGAGTCTCTAAGAGTCTATTCTAGAAGTTGACAAGTTGACTTGACTTGGTAATACTGAGTCTCTAAGAGTCTATTCTAGAAGTTGACAAGTTGACTTGACTTGGTAATACTGAGTCTCTAAGAGTCTATTCTAGAAGTTGACAAGTTGACTTGACTTGGTAATACTGAGTCTCTAAGAGTCTATTCTAGAAGTTGACAAGTTGACTTGACTTGGTAATACTGAGTCTCTAAGAGTCTATTCTAGAAGTTGACAAGTTGACTTGACTTGGTAATACTGAGTCTCTAAGAGTCTATTCTAGAAGTTGACAAGTTGACTTGACTTGGTAATACTGAGTCTCTAAGAGTCTATTCTAGAAGTTGACAAGTTGACTTGACTTGGTAATACTGAGTCTCTAAGAGTCTATTCTAGAAGTTGACAAGTTGACTTGACTTGGTAATACTGAGTCTCTAAGAGTCTATTCTAGAAGTTGACAAGTTGACTTGACTTGGTAATACTGAGTCTCTAAGAGTCTATTCTAGAAGTTGACAAGTTGACTTGACTTGGTAATACTGAGTCTCTAAGAGTCTATTCTAGAAGTTGACTTGACTTGGTAATACTGAGTCTCTAAGAGTCTATTCTAGAAGTTGACAAGTTGACTTGACTTGGTAATACTGAGTCTCTAAGAGTCTATTCTAGAAGTTGACAAGTTGACTTGACTTGGTAATACTGAGTCTCTAAGAGTCTATTCTAGAAGTTGACAAGTTGACTTGACTTGGTAATACTGAGTCTCTAAGAGTCTATTCTAGAAGTTGACAAGTTGACTTGACTTGGTAATACTGAGTCTCTAAGAGTCTATTCTAGAAGTTGACAAGTTGACTTGACTTGGTAATACTGAGTCTCTAAGAGTCTATTATAGAAGTTGACAAGTTGACTTGACTTGGTAATACTGAGTCTCTAAGAGTCTATTCTAGAAGTTGACAAGTTGACTTGACTTGGTAATACTGAGTCTCTAAGAGTCTATTCTAGAAGTTGACAAGTTGACTTGACTTGGTAATACTGAGTCTCTAAGAGTCTATTCTAGAAGTTGACAAGTTGACTTGACTTGGTAATACTGAGTCTCTAAGAGTCTATTCTAGAAGTTGACAAGTTGACTTGACTTGGTAATACTGAGTCTCTAAGAGTCTATTCTAGAAGTTGACAAGTTGACTTGACTTGGTAATACTGAGTCTCTAAGAGTCTATTCTAGAAGTTGACAAGTTGACTTGACTTGGTAATACTGAGTCTCTAAGAGTCTATTCTAGAAGTTGACAAGTTGACTTGACTTGGTAATACTGAGTCTCTAAGAGTCTATTCTAGAAGTTGACAAGTTGACTTGACTTGGTAATACTGAGTCTCTAAGAGTCTATTCTAGAAGTTGACAAGTTGACTTGACTTGGTAATACTGAGTCTCTAAGAGTCTATTCTAGAAGTTGACAAGTTGACTTGACTTGGTAATACTGAGTCTCTAAGAGTCTATTCTAGAAGTTGACAAGTTGACTTGACTTGGTAATACTGGGTCTCTAAGAGTCTATTCTAGAAGTTGACAAGTTGACTTGACTTGGTAATACTGAGTCTCTAAGAGTCTATTCTAGAAGTTGACAAGTTGACTTGACTTGGTAATACTGAGTCTCTAAGAGTCTATTCTAGAAGTTGACAAGTTGACTTGACTTGGTAATACTGAGTCTCTAAGAGTCTATTCTAGAAGTTGACTTGACTTGGTAATACTGAGTCTCTAAGAGTCTATTCTAGAAGTTGACAAGTTGACTTGACTTGGTAATACTGAGTCTCTAAGAGTCTATTCTAGAAGTTGACAAGTTGACTTGACTTGGTAATACTGAGTCTCTAAGAGTCTATTCTAGAAGTTGACAAGTTGACTTGACTTGGTAATACTGAGTCTCTAAGAGTCTATTCTAGAAGTTGACAAGTTGACTTGACTTGGTAATACTGAGTCTCTAAGAGTCTATTCTAGAAGTTGACAAGTTGACTTGACTTGGTAATACTGAGTCTCTAAGAGTCTATTCTAGAAGTTGACAAGTTGACTTGACTTGGTAATACTGAGTCTCTAAGAGTCTATTCTAGAAGTTGACAAGTTGACTTGACTTGGTAATACTGAGTCTCTAAGAGTCTATTCTAGAAGTTGACAAGTTGACTTGACTTGGTAATACTGAGTCTCTAAGAGTCTATTCTAGAAGTTGACAAGTTGACTTGACTTGGTAATACTGAGTCTCTAAGAGTCTATTCTAGAAGTTGACAAGTTGACTTGACTTGGTAATACTGAGTCTCTAAGAGTCTATTCTAGAAGTTGACAAGTTGACTTGACTTGGTAATACTGAGTCTCTAAGAGTCTATTCTAGAAGTTGACAAGTTGACTTGACTTGGTAATACTGAGTCTCTAAGAGTCTATTCTAGAAGTTGACAAGTTGACTTGACTTGGTAATACTGAGTCTCTAAGAGTCTATTCTAGAAGTTGACAAGTTGACTTGACTTGGTAATACTGAGTCTCTAAGAGTCTATTCTAGAAGTTGACAAGTTGACTTGACTTGGTAATACTGAGTCTCTAAGAGTCTATTCTAGAAGTTGACAAGTTGACTTGACTTGGTAATACTGGGTCTCTAAGAGTCTATTCTAGAAGTTGACAAGTTGACTTGACTTGGTAATACTGAGTCTCTAAGAGTCTATTCTAGAAGTTGACAAGTTGACTTGACTTGGTAATACTGAGTCTCTAAGAGTCTATTCTAGAAGTTGACAAGTTGACTTGACTTGGTAATACTGAGTCTCTAAGAGTCTATTCTAGAAGTTGACAAGTTGACTTGACTTGGTAATACTGAGTCTCTAAGAGTCTATTCTAGAAGTTGACAAGTTGACTTGACTTGGTAATACTGAGTCTCTAAGAGTCTATTCTAGAAGTTGACAAGTTGACTTGACTTGGTAATACTGGGTCTCTAAGAGTCTATTCTAGAAGTTGACAAGTTGACTTGACTTGGTAATACTGAGTCTCTAAGAGTCTATTCTAGAAGTTGACAAGTTGACTTGACTTGGTAATACTGGGTCTCTAAGAGTCTATTCTAGAAGTTGACAAGTTGACTTGACTTGGTAATACTGAGTCTCTAAGAGTCTATTCTAGAAGTTGACAAGTTGACTTGACTTGGTAATACTGAGTCTCTAAGAGTCTATTCTAGAAGTTGACAAGTTGACTTGACTTGGTAATACTGAGTCTCTAAGAGTCTATTCTAGAAGTTGACAAGTTGACTTGACTTGGTAATACTGAGTCTCTAAGAGTCTATTCTAGAAGTTGACAAGTTGACTTGACTTGGTAATATTGAGTCTCTAAGAGTCTATTCTAGAAGTTGACAAGTTGACTTGACTTGGTAATACTGAGTCTCTAAGAGTCTATTCTAGAAGTTGACAAGTTGACTTGACTTGGTAATACTGAGTCTCTAAGAGTCTATTCTAGAAGTTGACAAGTTGACTTGACTTGGTAATACTGAGTCTCTAAGAGTCTATTCTAGAAGTTGACAAGTTGACTTGACTTGGTAATACTGAGTCTCTAAGAGCCTATTCTAGAAGTTGACAAGTTGACTTGACTTGGTAATACTGAGTCTCTAAGAGTCTATTCTAGAAGTTGACAAGTTGACTTGACTTGGTAATACTGAGTCTCTAAGAGTCTATTCTAGAAGTTGACAAGTTGACTTGACTTGGTAATACTGAGTCTCTAAGAGTCTATTCTAGAAGTTGACAAGTTGACTTGACTTGGTAATACTGAGTCTCTAAGAGTCTATTCTAGAAGTTGACAAGTTGACTTGACTTGGTAATACTGAGTCTCTAAGAGTCTATTCTAGAAGTTGACAAGTTGACTTGACTTGGTAATACTGAGTCTCTAAGAGTCTATTCTAGAAGTTGACAAGTTGACTTGACTTGGTAATACTGAGTCTCTAAGAGTCTATTCTAGAAGTTGACAAGTTGACTTGACTTGGTAATACTGGGTCTCTAAGAGTCTATTCTAGAAGTTGACAAGTTGACTTGACTTGGTAATACTGAGTCTCTAAGAGTCTATTCTAGAAGTTGACAAGTTGACTTGACTTGGTAATACTGAGTCTCTAAGAGTCTATTCTAGAAGAAAAAATATTGTAAATCCTTCTTTTTATGTTTGTTTAGGAGTCATTATTATTTACATATCAAGTCGTGTGTGTGTGTGTGTGTGTGTGTGTGTGTGTGTGTGTGTGTGTGTGTGTGTGTGTGTGTGTGTGTGTGTGTGTGTGTGTATGTATGTATATATATATATATATATATATATATATACACTCCCGTACAAAAGTTTGGGGTCACATAGAAATGTCCTTGCTTTTTTAAAGAAAATAAATTGTCCATTAAAATATCAGCACATTTATCAGAAATACAGTGTAGACATTGTTAATGTTGTAAATGATTACTGTAACTGGAAATGTCAGATTTCTAATGGAATATCTACATAGGCGTACAGAGGCCCATTATCAGCAACCATCACTCCTGTGTTCCAATGGCATGTTGTGTTAGCTAATCAAAGTTTATTATTTTAAAAGGTGAATTGATCATTAGAAAACCCTTTTGGAATTATATTAGCACAGCTGAAAACTGTTGTTCTGATTAAAGAAAAAATAACACTGGCCTTCTTTAGTCTAGTTGAGTATACAGTATGTATGTAGTATGTGGACTACCCTGACCTGTTTTTGTGTGCATTATCCCCCATGTATACAGTATGTATGTTGTATGTGGACTACCCTGACCTGTTTTTGTGTGCATTATCCCCCATGTATACAGTATGTATGTTGTATGTGGACTACCCTGACCTGTTTTTGTGTGCATTATCCCCCATGTATACAGTATGTATGTTGTATGTGGACTACCCTGACCTGTTTTTGTATGCATTATCCCCAATGTTATAAAGCTACAGTGCTTTGTGGCCAACTGAAGGATCGTTATCTCCTGTCTTGTAAATATGCATTTTGTTTTAATAAAATGCTATTTTTAAAAGTTATAATTTTCTTTTGACACTTGTTTGTGTGTCGCTGCTCAATTTCACAGTAAAGACAAATGGTTCCTGGTTTTAAATTACATATCAACCACACAGTCAGACAGTGCTTCTCATACCCATTCAGTTACAAAACAGAAATTACACTTCTCTCAGAAGAAAGACCAGGGTTGAAATTGCAGTTACTTCCTCTCACATTGCATACATTATCGATAAATCGTGTGCCTCACTTAGCTGGTCTGCAGTTTCAAGTAAAGTTAACTGGGGATGATGATGAGGCATTTTTGCTGAGGGCTATGTGGAGGCAGAATAACCTTGAGTTTTTATCTTCTTTTTTTCCCCTCCAGGCATGGCCCTCTCCATGCCATGGAAGTCCAGGGGAAGAGCACTGAGGTACATTCAGTCTTGGCCTCCTCTTCCCTGGTGACTGATTAATGTCAATATATCTCAGTGTGCCTTGGCCTCTGTTGAGTATCAGCCTGCTCTCCACACTCATGACCCATGTGTTCAATACTGTAAGTCACTCTCTCTCTCTCTCGTTCTCTCAAGCTGACTATATCCGTTTCTCTCTGTCATCCACCTTCTCTCTGTTGCAGCTCTCGCACACTCGCACATTCACTTGCACACACACTCACTCACTCTTTCTCCTCACTCACACACACACACAATCCCTCACTGAATCCATCTGCCTCTCTCTCCTTCTGTTGCAGCTCACTGTTCCCCCTTTATCATGTCTGCCAGCCAGACTACCTACCTGACTGTTCCAGTTTCTGCATTTAACAATGCTACTTTATTCCAATCTGTTTGGCAGCTTAACGACAAGTGGGCCTTAAGCAAGAGCAGACTGCCACCCAGGCTACCATCACATCACATGGGGCCTTGCCAGAAAACCTTCAGAAATCAAACCAAATATGACATCTAAAGGTCAGTATAGGACCATGCACTGTATCTCATATATCACACATCCCTTTCCAATGAAGTCGATACGTAGGATATCTAGGACACCCACCGTCAGTTTTTGGCCCTGAACAATAGCATTTGAACTTGTGGGTGTCCTTACTGTCTTGTGTAGTTTAGGCATCTATTTCACGCCTCAGGTGTCTCCTCATATGAGGCTGGCAGTGAGATATGAAACCCACACAACAGAAAGATGGGTTGTATCCTGCCTGTGTTGTCTTGGCATGTGTCACGGCCGGCCAAGGCGTCTACTGATGTCTAGACTGATATCTGGAAAGAGGAGGTGATTGATGCAGTCCTTTGGGATTGAAATGGGGAAGGATGAAGAGGGAGGTAGTGTGGTAGCTGGCACTGCCAGGGACTTTGACACTCACTACAATGGAACCTGGCAGGAAGAGGGATTACATTTCCCTCTGCTGATATAATATCACCTATCTGACGATGGATTTGACGTTTATATCATGTGTATATAATATTTTATAATATTGCAATAGTACAGCATCCTCTGCCTTTACATTTCAGAGCATAGTATCATTTACATTTTAGCAATTCAGCAGACACTCTTATCCAGAGTGACTTGTTAGTACATTCATCTTAAGGTAACTAGATGAGAACCACATTTAGTAAGACACTTTTTCTCAAAAAAGTAGTTGTCACTGAAGTCAGTCCTAGTAAGAAAAGACAAGTGTGAATGTTACTGCAAGAAAGGCTTTTCTGTGAGTTCACAGCAGTCATTATGATAGAATCAATTCTGGGGTGACTTACTATCTCTGACTCTCTGCTCAGCTGTAATGCTGATCAGACAAGACCCAACAGTGGACATAAAAATAACTCATAAAGACAGCAGCTGTATAGTTGCAGCAGATATATAGCATACGGTAAATCTGTCTAGTCACAAGGAAAACAACATCATCCTAATCTGTTTGGTCTCTACAGTAATACATCATTCAATATCAGGATGTTATTGCCTGTCATAGAGCAGGCCTAAGGTTTGATATTGTTTCGGATACATCTGAGGGATTTATTACTTCAGCTTCCCAAAGGCACCCTATTCCCTATTTAGTGCACTACATATGAGCAGGGCTCATTGGGCGCTGGTCAAAAGTAGTGCACTATATAGGGAAAAGGGTTCCATTTTGGAGGTATCCTACAAATATTTTATTGTTCTGTAAACAAACAACATTAATCCAGATGTATCAGTTTATATAACAACAGTATTTTTATTATTTAAAGGCCTGTTTTGATCTGGATTTTATTCCTGTTCTCTGACAGAACACCATTAACACAGCTAATTCATTAAACATATCTCCCATGATCCTTCAGGCTATTAGAATATCACTGTGTCAAATGTCATCTCATCACACCGTTGTTGAGACCACGGCTGATGAATGAATGACATTTTCTGTGTAAAAATTGGGTCGGTGCTGATTTTAAACGTCTATTTCTATTTCATTTAATTCCTCCAGTTTGTGAGCAGATATTTTCACTGTTCTGTGAATGAAAATCACATCAACTGTAGTCATTAATATGGTAATTCAGGACATCTTCTCTTTAAGAGCCATTCAGGACATCTTCTCTTTAAGAGCCATTCAGGACATTGCTGTAATGCCTATGCTTACTGACTGTTTCAGCTTTCAACCCTTTGTTCCAAAGTCTGCACACTGTTAGTAACAGTTGATTGATATTCTTAGCAGTTGGGCCAGGAGAATGAAAGTGATATTTTACAGTGTAGCTCACCACAGCTAGTGTTGTAGTTTATTTGTAAGTAAACAATCTTGAAAATTATATTAGGCCTTTTCAGTAAGCATACTGGGACAAGATTAAGAGGCAGTCACTGTGTGAGAGAATTCAGTTGTATTGCATTTGGGTTGCAAAATTCCTGGAACTTTCAATAAATTCCCTGGTTTCCAGAAATCCTGGTTGGAGGATTCTGAATTTCCTGCTTTATTCCCTCCTGATATCCTTTACTAACGACGTGCTACTGGCTTTGAGTAAGGCCAGTGTGTCTATGTATGTGGATGACTCAACACTATACACGTCAGCAACTGAAATGACTGAAACACTTAACAAAGAGCTGCCTTTAGTTTCGGAATGGGTGGCAAGGAATAAGTTAGTCCTAAATATTTCTAAAAATAAAGCCTTGTATTTGGGACAAATCATTCACTAAACCTTGAACCTCAACTCCATCTTGTAATGAATAAGGTGACAATTGAGCAAGTTGAGGTGTCTAAACTGCTTGGAGGAACCCTGGATTGTAAACTGTCATGGTCAAAACATATTGATGCAGTAGTAGCTAGGATGGGGAGAAGTCTGTCCATAATAAAGTGCTACTCTGCCTTCTTAACAACATTATCAACCAGGCAGGTCCTACAGGCCGTGGTTTTGTCACACCTGTACTACTGTTCAGTCGTGTGGTCAGGTGCCACAAAGAGAGACTTGGGAAAATGTAAATTGGCTCAGAACGGGGCAGCACGGCTGGCCCTTAAAAGTACACAGAGAGATAACATTAATGACATGCATGTCAATTTCTCATGGCTCAAGTGGAAGAGAGATTGACTTCATCACTACTTGTTTTTGTAAGAAGTGTTGACGTGCTGAATGCACAGAGGTGTCTGTTTAAACTACTAGCACACAGCTCGGACACCAATTTTTACCCCAAAAGACATGCCACCTGTTTTCTTCACAGTTCCCAAGTAGAGAACAGACTATGGGAGGCACATAGTACTACACAGAGCCATGACAACATGGAACTCTATTCCACATCAGGTAACTGATGCAAGCAGTAGAATCAGGTTTAAAAAACAGGTGAAAATACACCTAATAGAACAGCGGGGACTGTGAAGCAACACAAACATAGACACAGACACATGCACACACACACATGATAACATACGCACTACACACACACACATACACATGGATTTTGCATTGTAGATATGTGGTAGTGGAGTATGGGCCTAAGGGCACACACTTAGTGTGTTGTAAACTCTTTAATGAATGCATTGTAATGTTTTTAAAATTGTTTCACTGCCTTCATTTTGCCGGACCCCAGGAAGAGTAGCTAATGGGGATCCATTATAAATGCAAAATACAAATATCCGGGAATGCTCCAACCTAGAATTCTGGAAAACTAGGGAATTTATTGAAAGTTCCCAGAATTTTGCCACCCTAATTGTAGCTTGTCCAGTGTTCAGTGTTAGTTATCTAGGCATCATGGCCCTCGTCTCTTCTCTCTTCTCCTCTCCTCCCTTTGCAGTACTGACTGGCTCCAAACAGCTCAACATCCTCAACCAGTTATTGACTCTCCTCTAACAATGTCCTGATCCTCTGACAGACGAGACAGAGAGGAGATGAGCTCAGCTCTGTTTGACAACCTCTATCCCCCTCCTCCACACCTCATCCTTCCATCCCCTCCTCCACACCTCATCCCCTCCTCCACACCTCATCCCCTCCTCCACACCTAATCCCTCCATCCCCTCCTCCACACCTCCTCCCTCCATCCCCTCCTCCACACCTCACCCCTCCATCCCATCCTCCACACCTCATCCCTCCATCCCATCATCCACAACTCATCCCCTCCTCCACACCTCATCCCCTCCTCCACACCTCATCCCTCCATCCCCTCCTCCACACCTCATCCCTCCATCCCATCCTCCACACCTCATCCCTCCATCCCATCCTCCACACCTCATCCCTCCATCCCATCATCCACACCTCATCCTTCCATCCCACTCTCCTCTCCTCATCCTGCTTTCTCCCAGATGTGTGATTTAATTTGTTTGGTAATACAGGATTGGCATGTTGAGCCCAGCCTCACTCCAAAGTGAAGTTGGACAAGGGCATTGGAGCCTCACCATGTAAAACTGTTTAACCTTGACAGCTACTTGAGTGGGCAAAGGATTGCTGCTGTGGAGAGGAGAGAAGGATGAGGAGAGGAGCACCTGAAAAGGGAAACCGACACCAATTTACTCCTGTTCTTTCCTCAGGGGAGTGCTCTGTCAAGATGCGAGTGCTACTAAGACGGATGCTATTTACCTGGGCCAGTTGCAGCCAGGTGGTATGTTCCATTTGGTATCTCTGTAACTTCTGGAGCTAATCCACATACTTTCCAACCACTCCGCTAAAACCCTCTCTGCACTCACAGGAAAAAAATCTGCCCCTTCAAATTCACTCCATTCATAAAAATCTCAATTTAACCAACCTCTATTGTTGTGAATACCTGGAACTACCATTTGGTTTTGAAGTATTGAAACCAAACCACATGATTTGTATGAAAAGTATTTGATAAAAACATGAAAAGGTGAGTGTAAGAAGCGCTCATAATTTCAAATAGGTTTCATGTCATACTAAACAGCATATAAACATTTTAAATTGGTCAGGAGCCAGGCAGGGAGACTAAGAAGGAACATGAAAAAATAAATTACGAATTATTTAGGCTATGTTTCAATTATTTCAAAGAAGTACATTGTGAAGCATTGGCGAGTGTGACACAGTAGGCCGCTAGGGACATAAATCCGTCAGCATTTAAACAACATTTTGTTGTATTAAATCAGTATAGTCTATACATTTCGCACATAGGCTGTTACTTTGAATTAAATATATATTTAGAGAAAAATGACTTATTAGTGCCTTTGAATATATTTTTAGAATCATTTTTAGAAACACTAGTTAGGCCAGTCTGTGGTTTCAGGCTCATGTGATGGTGTCTGGAGAGCAGGCCAGCAGTGGAGAATATCCTCTCCTCACTAAACACCCTTTTGGCCACTCTCGTCAGGCTGGGCAGCGATGCAGTTATTATTATTTTTTTCTATAGGTAGGCCTAAAGGTTTTTAGGCAAAATAACCCAATCAACAACAACAAAAAACTCTGCATCTCTGCCAGAATGCTCCTTGAATTTGGGGAATATGCCAGGTCTATTTGGCCAAAACAATTATGGTCTATTGTATAGATAATATAACCAAATTTAAGGAAACTTTTAAGAGATGTGATTTTTTGTTTATAAATACTTTGCTACAACAACACCTTACTTATGCCCACCTCTTTCCTTTCTTTTAGCATGTACATGTAGTAAGTACACCATCTTTCTTTTGGGATACTTGTCTTTTCAGATTACACAATGGTTATTTAGTTCTGGACACTACATCACCACACTCCCTCTCTTGTTCTTGGTCCTCATCTTTGTAAGTCACCTTGATTTTACACCTCTGTGTTTTAACAGTTTCTTTATGAAAATATTTAGTGAACTCCATGACAGTAGCTAAAGCAAGGGGCTAGTAGCAGCACACAAGTAGACTACAAATGCATGCTGGGCTGGGAATGCCCTGAACTCGTGAAGTGAGCGCTACTGGAGCTAAATTGGAGCGGGTTAGAAGGCCGACGCTCCAGCCTTTGGGAATCTCGCTCCGTGCTCCAGTCAAATTAGGATCGTACTGCTCCTCGCTCCACACCAGCTCACATACTCTGTGACTGAGACACACACACACCCTTTAAACCCCATATGCTCCTTTGAGACCACTCTTTCAAAGTCACTAAGATCTCTTATTCTAGCCACGGCAGCCATAATAATTGGGCATTTTTATGCATTGCCCTATACATGATGGGATGTTAATCGCTTAATTAACTCAGGAACCACACCTGTGTGGAAGCACCTGCTTTCAAGATACTTTGTATCCCATTGTTTTGGCAGTTACCTATTTTAATATTTGAATGGTTGCTATCATTACACCAATGTCTCCCAAAGCGTATTTCTCAATAAAACGTGACACAAATATTTCCCCAATTTTTCAGCACTCGAAAGACAAAAGATTCCATGACAGCCTGCATATTGAGTCAACAACTTGCCATGGTGATGCTAAGCTGGATGCACAGGTGTTGATTTCTAGGTGTCCTCAGAGTTATGCCTATCAAACTGACAATAAGATTCACAACCAGCAGAACACAACAAGCAGCTGATACATGCCAGGTATGTCAGCTCGGGCTTGCAGAAAGCCAAACTGGTGAACCATACCATGCTGGAGTTTGAGGATTCACAACCAGCAGAACACAACAAGCAGCTGGAATGTCAGCTTGGGTTAGCAGAGTAGACAGAAAGCCAAACCGGTGAACCATACCATGTTTGAGTTTGAGTTGCACACCTTTCCCCACTTTCTAAAAAGTTCAGACTAAAGAACTGCTGAGAAAGTGTCAGGAGATGATAATTAACTTAGTTTGACCTGAACTTCCCAAACCCCAGAGGCAAATGGGCATCAGGGGTGTTGATTTCACTTGTCAGTGTCATGCATGGTGTTACGCTCTCTGTCGGCTCTGATCAGTCACGCTGCTTTGACTGACAGGTCTATTCCACGTGAAACAAAGAGGACGTGCTGAGCTGTTCCAGAGAGCTTTAAGAGGAATTAAAGACAATGAGATCAAACAGTAGAATGAAACATGACTCAATGTCCAGTACAATTACTCATTCAACCCATTTGCCATCAAATAACCTTAACATGTGAAAGAGGATTCTTCCAAACTTTTGAAATACTATCAAATAGTAATTTCATTACAACACTGTTTGTTGAAAATACCCTTGACAAAGGCGTCATTATGACATAATAAAATGGTGCATAACAAATGCACAACACAGCGACCACCACAAAACATTCACTGTGTGTAGCGAGTATATCCTATTCACCAGTCAACCTGCCAAGGTGTTTCTCCTCTTTCTCTTCCTGACAATGCTACTCAGGAACACACACAGACAGGCAGTGAGAGGGGCTCGAAGCCTGCATGTCTGCCTATCTGTCTCTGTTTCCCTGAGTAGCATTGTCAGGGGGAGAAGAGAGATGGAAGAGGGGAGGAGACGAGAAAAGCAGGCAGGTAGACTGGCAGGCTGGCAGGGAGGGAGACACAGGGAGAATCTCAATTGCATACTCCTTGCGTCCTCTCTCCTCGACTCCTTCTCAAATCCATTGGATGAGAAAGCCAGAAGTCCCTCCCCTCTCATCTCTCCTCCAATGTCATCAATAGGTTTTGAGGAGGTGACGAGGAGTATGCAAATAAGATTCTCCCATAGACAGGGAGGCAGGAAGAGGTCAGATGGAACAAGAGAAAGTAAGAGGGAGGAATTCCACCAATTAGGCAAGGGAAGCAAAAAGCCTGGGATACAAGGGAAGAAGGAAGACTGGGATAAATCGGAATCAGGAAGACTGGGATGCAAGGGAAGGAGGAAGACTGGGATACAAGGGAAGCAGGAAGACTGGGATACAAGGGAAGCAGGAAGACTGGGATACAAGGGAAGTAGGAAGACGGGGATACAAGGGAAGCAGGAAGACTGGGATACATGGGAAGCAGGAAGACGGGGATACAAGGGAAGCAGGAAGAAGGGAAGCAGGAAGACTGGGATACAAGGGAAGCAGGAAGACAGAGACACAAGGAGATGGAAGAAGGGAAAAGTGGGGAGGAGAAGAGAGAGACAGGCAGGCTGGGAGAGAAAGAGAGAGAGACAGGAGAGGAGAGAGGATCTCAGGCCAGACTCATTTCCTCCTCCAGTGGAGGGAGACCGCCTATTTCACCTGTATATGAGAAGGCCAGGCCTAAGGGACAATAGCAGATCACAACCCATCAGGTGGAGGAGCGAGCTCAGATCAAACTGATTGGCAAGGAGGGAGTTTGGAGGTTGGAGCAACGTCTCACTTTTCCATATCCATATAATTATCTATTTACGTTACGCATTTTAATTCACTGAAAGTAACCCACATTAGTGCAGTTCAATCAATAACCCATTCGCTCATCAAAAAGTAGAATTAAGACGCATCAACACTTGTTTTTTTACGTCTTCTCCTATAAGCACATTCACTGAGTGGACTAAATATTAGGAACAGCTGATCTTTTCATGACAGACTGACCAGGTAAATCCACTTTAATCATAGTAGATGAAGGGGAGGAGACAGGTTAAGTCCATGCCCTGACAAATTGAGGCTGTTCTGAAGGAAAGGGGGGGACAAAGAGAGGATACAATCTACCACACCTGGATAATATGGCCAGCAAGGATCCTCATTTAACTTGACTCATTATCAACAATCTAACTGCGAGAGAGAGAGAGAGAGAGAGAGCAGGAGCTCACCCTTGTTATTTCCATAAAATAACCGTCTTACTAAATCATAAAAGCCCTTGCTGTCGCCCCGTATGGAAAACCCATTAGATACGATCACTAATGTACATAAACTAATTAACATAATATCCTTCTCTAGATGTTCCTGCACCACATGCTATCATTTAAACCTAGTTTACAAAATTAGGACATTTCTATAGCCTCTATTCCTCTAGCACAGTTTACTGTGTGTACCTAATAAACAGGCCACTGTTTATGTATATCAGCTGCTGCAAAATGGATCCACAAACACAACATGTAGATTAACGGATTGAGGAATCACCATGGGGGGCTTACTTTCTCAAATCATCCATATCCTATAGTCTGTATAGCCTATTGTTTTACCATGCAGCCCATGTGTGTTTTGATTTGTAAGACATTCTAAGGTTTGTATCATTCACAATTAAAGTTGCCAAACTACTCTAAATCTAGCACACAGGACCTGTTTCAAATACTCATTTTACATTCTTCTTATTATAAAATCATCTAATATAAAATAATGTCAGGAGACTTATAAGCACATCATGTCAGCTAAATGAACAAGCCGACAGCCTATGGCATGGAGCATAGCCAGGTAACATACAGTAGGCCAACTCATATTCTGTTCTTCTGAAAAACATTTTCTTCATATCATGTTTCTTTAGACCTGACTAAAATAAAAAATAAAAATGATTTATTGAGATGGTGTGTACTAAATGAATTTATTATACTTTTTTAAAATGTAGATGTTCCAAAGACGCGTATCGGTGACTTGTATGCGTGGAGGCCTGGAGATTCTAAACGTGTAGATGTTAATTACAGTCAATTACCCATGAGATCGGCAGTAATTTGCATGACAATAACCGGCTGACAATATTTCATGACCGCCACAGCCCTACATGGGAGCTGTTATGTATACAGTTAACTACCAAAATAATGGAAACATTTGAGTAAATGAGAGATACAAAGTACAGTTGAAGTCGGAAGTTTACATACACCTTAGTCGAATACATTTAAACTCAGTTTTCCACAATTCCTGATGTTTAATCCTAGTAATGATTCCCTGTCTTAGGTCAGTTAGAATCACCACTTTATTTTAAGAATGTGATTACATACACTCAATTCGTATTTGGTAGGATTGCCTTTAAATTGCTTAACTTGGGTCAAATGTTTCAGGTAGCCTTCCACAAACTTCCCACAATAAGTTGGGTGAATTTTGGCCCATTCCTCCTGACAGAGCTGGTATAGCTGAGTCAGGTTTGTACGCCTCCTTGCTCAGACACGCTTTTTCAGTTCTCTTTTCGCACCAAAGTACGTTCATCTCTAGGAGACAGAACGCATCTCCTTCCTGACGGGTGTGTAGTCCCATGGTTTTATACTTGCGTACTATTGTTTGTATAGATGAACTTGGTACCTTCAGGCGTTTGGAAATTGCTCCCAAGGATGAACCAGACTTGTGAAGGTCTACAAGTTGTTTTCTGAGGTCTTGGCTGTGTTCTTTTGATTTCCCCATGATGTCAATCAAAGAGGCACTGAGTTTGAAGGTAGGCCTTGAAATAAATCCACAGGTACACCTCCAATTGACTCAAATGATGTCAATTAGCCAATCAGAAGCTTCTAAAGCCTTGACATCATTTTCAGGAATTTTCCAAGCTGTTTAGAGGCACAGCCAACTTAGTGTATGTAAACTTCTGACCCACTGGAATTGTGATACAGTGATTTATAAGTGAAATAATCTGTCTGTTAACAATTGCTGGAAAAATTACGTGTGTCATGCACAAAGTAGATGTCCTAACCAACTTGCCAAAACTATAGTTTGTTAGTTGTGAAGTGGTTGAAAAATTAGTTTTAATGACTCCAACCTAAGTGTATGTAAACTTCCGACTTCAACTGAATATTGAAAGCAGGTACTTCCACACAGGTGTGGTTCCTGATGTAATTAAGCAATAAACATCTCATCATGCTTAGGGCCATGTATAAAAATGCTGGTAGACCAGTATTTTTGCCAGTATTTAGGATGCCATGACTAATAATAGGACGACAATGCCTCCATTCACAGTGCACAGGTGGTCACAAAATGGTTTGATTAGCATGAAAACTATGTAAGCCATATGCCATGTCAGTCACCAGATCTTAGCCTAATTGAACACTTTTGGGAGATTCTGGAGCGGCACCTGAGATAGCGTTTTCCACCACCACCAACAAAAAACGAATGGAATGGAATTTCTTGTAGAGTCTATACTGAACAAAAATATAAAAAATATATATATAAGCGCAACATGCGACAATTTTGACGATTTTACTGAGTTACCGTTCATATAAGGAAATCAGTCAATGTCAATTGAAAAAAAATAATTTGGCCCTAATCTATGGATTTCACATGACCGGGCAGACCCAGCCAATCAGAAGAGTTTTCCCCACAAAAAGGCTTCATTACAGACAGAAATGCTCCTCAGTTTCATCATCTGTCTGGGTGGCCGGTCTCAGATGATCCCACAGGTGAAGAAGCCGGATGTGGAGGTCCTGGCGTGGTTACATGTGGTCTGCGGTTGTGAGACCAGTTGGACGTATGGTGGAAAGATCACAAAATTAGTCATGCTATTCTGTATTTTACTACTGAGAGAATTGCCTATTGTTATATGCTAGTGTTTTATCGAACATAAAAACACTTGTATTGTGTGACTTAGTGCTAAGTCATTTGGGTGTGACCGTACTATGTTCCACTCCCTTGTTTCCACACCCCTGTCAAACTGCCACGTAGACAAAAGAGGCTGTACTTTCTATAAAAGCTGAGTGCCGACTCTTTTCGTTTGACTTTTTAACTCTTCACTGTTGAGGGGATTGTTGAACTGCTCCATTTTTGCAAATCTTATAATAAAGTTGTTTGAAGAATCTACAGTCTCTCTTCCTATAGACTTTCCACTACAGACGTACTGCCAAATTCTCTAAAACAACATTGGAGGCGGCTTATAGCAGAGAAATGAACATTCAATTCTCTGACAGCTTTGGTGGGCATCCCTGCAGTCAGCATTCCAATTGCACGCTCCCTCAAAACATGAGACATCTATGGCATTTTGTTGTGTGACAAAATTTAACAGTTCAGTACACTACACAACAGCACAGTACAGTACTGTACAGTTAAGTACACAACAGCACAGCACAGTTCAGTACACATCAACACAGTACAGTATAGTACAGTTCAGTACACAACATGACACAGAGCACAGCACAGTTCAGTACACAACAGCACAGTACAGTACATTACAGTTCAGTACACAACAGCACAGTACCGCATTGTATAGTTCACTACACAACAGCACAGTACAGTACATTACACAACATCACAGTACAGTACAGTACAGTATAGTACAGTACAGTACAGTTCAGTACACAACAGCACAGTACAGCATTGTATAGTTCACTACACAACAGCACAGTACAGTACATTACACAACATCACAGCACAGCACAGTACAGTACAGTACAGTACAGTACAGTTCAGTACACAACAGCACAGTACAGCACAGTACACTTCAGTACACAACAGCACAGTACAGTTCAGTACACAACAGCACAGTACTGTTCAATTCTGCATGTTTTTATGGAAGGAGTTGTAAGGAGTCGGCTCAGTACAGATCATAATGTATTCAGTGGATGGCAGCCCTCTGGAAGATCTCAAAGAGTCCAGAGGAAATTGATGTAATGAGAATGAAAGTGCATTCTAAATCAGCAGTAGAGGTCAGTCCAGCAGGGCACACTGAGATGAACAAGGCAGAATACTGTCATCAGAACTGTCTCACTCTGATCGGCTACTATGCTATTTATGAGGGGCACATGCACAATCTAAGACTGATTAGCATACTATCAAAGTGTAATGAATAAGAGTTTAAAGGGTTGAATCGCTAATATATTAAACATGAAAAAGCTGAAACTTCTCCAAGACAAGTCAGGAACCTGGGTCATGTTCAGAAGGGCACACACCTGAAAACGAAATGGAGGATTAATATTTGGAAAATTGAGGTAGTACTACCCCGTTTCACTCTGTTTTCAAAACGTGTTCTCTCTACTGAACACTACCCATGTTTACCTCTGTGTCCGTTTACAATGACATCTGCCACTACGCATAAGCTTGCTCCTCAATGTGCATCAGTTCCCCAAATTACAACCCCTATCTTCCTGCGCCAGCCACTCCAATATATTTTCCAATCAACGGCTTCATTATTAAGAGTGTTGTCTGAATGGGGGATCTGGTAAGGCGAGGCTACAAGGTTACAGTAGCTGCAGAGAGGATACAGTAACGCTGTTTAGAATATTAATCATGCTGCTATAGTCATATTGCTGCTGCTCACCTTGAGAGATAATGCATTCAGGAGACGACAGGTTAATATCTACGTATGTTTATAGTTGAGCAACTAAAACAGGAGAAGGGTGTTTTATTCCATTTGTGAAACCCTCTAACCCTGAAATTACACTGTTACAGTATTACAGCCTATGAAGGGTGTTCATCATCACATGTAGTGTCTGGGTGTGTATTCTCACACACGCTTGGAGAATATTCCTTAACTGTTATATTACAGATATTCAAATGTTATGGTAGTTTCACAGGGGTATAAGCAGTATTTCAAGAAATAAACATGTAGCAGTCTCATTGTAATCCACTAAATGTTTTTACAACTGAAAAACAAAATGGCAACGTGTCCCTGCGTGGCTCCAGTCAAAGTAGTGCACTATGTTGGGAAAATGGTTGAAAGTAGTGCACTACACAAGGAATATGGTTTCATAGTATCTAAAGTAGTGCACTACACATAAGGAATAAGGGTGTCATTTGAGATCCTAAGATCCTATAGCGGAGTCACATTGTGTCAGTCATCTAGTGCTGCTGGCTCTGGTCTCATGTACAGCATGTTATCAGCTGTCTGGTGCGGCTGGCCCTGGTCTCATGTACAGCATGTTATCAGCTGTCTGGTGCTGCTGGCCCTGGTCTTGCCCCAGGTCTGATGAGATTGGGAGCAGATGTTCGCAGATGTACAGTAATTGAGTCCTCGGAGATACTGTATGTGTCCTCTAGCGACTCCTATCCACAGACTGTCTGTCGTCTCCTCTTAAAACAACTTTTATGGTAACTTACTGGCAGCCAGAATAGTTGACAATAATGTGCTGTTAAACCAAAGTTTAATTGAAATTTACGGTAGCATACTGTATATTTTTTTTACAGTAACTTAGACTGAACTGGCTGCCAGTAAGTCACTGTAAAAACAACAGGATTTTTTTGTCCACACAGTTTTCAAAGAGCCTCCTGTTATTCCAGAGCAGAGATAACCTGACACCTGCAGGGCTAGACAGGCTTTAAGGAGATCCAAACCCACCACAGCTCAAAGGATCTGAGGTGACGTGATGGCCTTCAGTACATGTAATATAATGAGTCATACTGTAATAGTGGCATTTTCTTAAAATGTTCTCTCCTGCCTGCTCATCCTTGGGTCTCTTCCACTGTCACCGTGTCACTGTGACTCGTTTGAACTGCCAATAGGAGAGGGCATTCAGCTGTCACAATGCTCGTTATACTACCTCCTACTACTCCGCTGAGATAGTGTGCAGAGTAATGATTATACAGCAGGTCAAGGCTAATGAGGATGTTCTGGATGGTTCCTTTTGTTTATATCTGTGAACCCACTGAACCCTGTCACTCTCTGAACTTCAAAACTACAGGTTTCAACTCTAGATGACAACTACTGCCAATCAATAAATCACTTCTTCCCAAACCAGTCTCCGACAAAGCTACCTCTTTAGAATTAATAGATATTTGGTATTATATTACATAAAATGTATGCACGGATGACTTTAACAGGCAAATGTGACTGCTAAATGGCATATATTATTATATGATAACTATAATTTTTTTGTAGGATCCCATGACATCAGCTAATCCAACACAGAACCAAAAAGACATTACAAATAATTACAATTGACATTAAGACAATGCTAACATTTACAAGTAGACATTACAGACACCTGAAATACCTAACAGGTAATAGATTTAACATTCAGTAAATGCTCTCTGGGATTAGCATCTATCGGTCCAGTCATTTGGTCGATCACATTAGATGTTCTATAGTATCTGTCCAGTCATTTGGTCGATCACATTAGATGTTCTATAGTATCTGTCCAGTCATTTGGTCGATCACATTAGATGTTCTATAGTATCTGTCCTGTCATTTGGTCGATCACATTAGATGTTCTACAGTATCTGTCCAGTCATTTGGTCGATCACATTAGATGTTCTATAGTATCTGTCCAGTCATTTGGTCGATCACATTAGATGTTATATAGTATCTGTCCAGTCATTTGGTCGATCACATTAGATGTTCTATAGTATCTGTCCAGTCATTTGGTCAATCACATTAGATGTTATATAGTATATGTCCAGTCATTTGGTCGATCACATTAGATGTTCTACAGTATCTGTCCAGTCATTTGGTCGATCACATTAGATGTTATATAGTATATGTCCAGTCATTTGGTCGATCACATTAGATGTTCTATAGTATCTGTCCAGTCATTTGGTCGATCACATTAGATGTTATATAGTATCTGTCCAGTCATTTGGTCGATCACATTAGATGTTCTACAGTATCTGTCCAGTCATTTGGTCGATCACATTAGATGTTCTATAGTATCTGTCCAGTCATTTGGTCGATCACATTAGATGTTATATAGTATCTGTCCAGTCATTTGGTCGATCACATTAGATGTTATATAGTATATGTCCAGTCATTTGGTCGATCACATTAGATGTTCTATAGTATCTGTCCAGTCATTTGGTCGATCACATTAGATGTTATATAGTATCTGTCCAGTCATTTGGTCGATCACATTAGATGTTCTACAGTATCTGTCCAGTCATTTGGTCGATCACATTAGATGTTCTATAGTATCTGTCCAGTCATTTGGTCGATCACATTAGATGTTATATAGTATCTGTCCAGTCATTTGGTCGATCACATTAGATGTTATATAGTATATGTCCAGTCATTTGGTCGATCACATTAGATGTTATATAGTATCTGTCCAGTCATTTGGTCGATCACATTAGATGTTCTATAGTATCTGTCCAGTCATTTGGTCGATCACATTAGATGTGATATAGTATATGTCCAGTCATTTGGTCGATCACATTAGATGTTATATAGTATCTGTCCAGTCATTTGGTCGATCACATTAGATGTTATATAGTATCTGTCCAGTCATTTGGTCGATCACATTAGATGTTCTATAGTATCTGTCCAGTCATTTGGTCGATCACATTAGATGTTATATAGTATATGTCCAGTCATTTGGTCGATCACATTAGATGTTATATAGTATCTGTCCAGTCATTTGGTCGATCACATTAGATGTTCTATAGTATCTGTCCAGTCATTTGGTCGATCACATTAGATGTTCTATAGTATCTGTCCAGTCATTTGGTCAATCACATTAGAAAATCTTTGACTTTTTTCTTGAAGGTGGATTTACTTTTTGCCTGAGATGTGAGTTGGTAAAGAAATCCCTTCAGTGGTGGCTCTGTATAAAAACTGTCGATTTGAGGAGATATACATGTCAATGATTTTGGAAATAGTAATGATAGATGATAAATGACCATAATGAATAGATGGGGAGATTGAATTCTTTCTCTAGCCTGAACCAAAGTGCCAAAATAGTCACAGCAGCAAATCAAATCAAATGTGATTAGTCACATGTGCAGAAAACAACAGGTTACAAATGGTTACTTATGAGCCCCTAACCAACAATGCAGTTAAAAAAATACAGATAAGAATAAGAAATAAAAGTAAGTGGACTAGTAACCGGATGATTTCAAATTCAAATCCCCGAGCTGACAAGGTACAAATCTGTCGTTCTGCCCCTGAACAGGCAGTTAACCCACCGTTCCTAGGCCGTCATTGAAAATAAGAATTTGTTCTTAACTGACTTGCCTAGTTAAATAAAGGTAAAATAAATAAATAAAGAGCAGCAGTAAAATAACAATAGCAAGACTATATACAGTGGGAGAACTGGTACAGAGACAATGTGCGAGGGCACAGGTTAGTTGAGGTAATACAGTTGGAGTCAGAAGTTTACAAACACCGTAGCCAAATACATTTAAACTCAGTTTTTAACATATCCGGACATTTAATCTTAGTAAAATGCCATGTCTTAAGATATTTAGGATCACCACTTTATTTTAAGAATGTGATTACATACACTCAATTAATTTTTGGTAGCATTGCCTTTAAATTGGTGTTAGGGGGCGCTATTTTAATTTTTGGATGAAAAACGTTCCTGTTTTAAACAAGATATTTTGTCACGAAAAGATGATCGACTATGCATATAATTGACAGCTTTGGAAAGAAAACACTCTGACGTTTCCAAAACTGCAAAGATATTGTCTGTGAGTGCCACAGAACTGATGTTACAGGCGAATCCCAGATGAAAATCCAACCAGGAAGTGCTGCATTTTTTGAAACCGCCTCATGCCAATGACTCCTTATATGGCTGTGAATGAGCTACGAATGAGCTTACATTTTCCACGTATTTCCCAAGGTGTCTACAGCATTGTGACGTCTTTTTACGCATTTCCATTGAAGAATAGCCGCAAGGGAGCATATTTAGCAAGTGGTCACATGGTGTCTCCCGCAGAAAATCTTGCGTAAAATACTGAGGTAGCCATTTTTCCAATCGCTTCTTATAAGAAACCAATTGCCTCGACGGATATATTATCGAATATATATGTTAAAAACACCTTGAGGATGGATCCTAAACAACGTTTGCCGTGTTAAAGTCGATATTATGGAGCTAATTTTGAAAAAAGTTTGGCGTTGTAGTGGTAGCATTTTCCGGTCGATTTCTCAGCCAAGCATGATGAACAAACGGGAGCTATTTCGCCTACAAAAAATAATCTTTTTGAAAAAAAGGAACATTTGCTATCTAACTGGGAGTCTCCTGAGTGAAAACATCCGAAGTTCTTCAAAGGTAAATTATTTAATTTGGTTGCTTTTCTTATTTTCCTGAAAATGTTGCCTGCTGCCAGCAGAGCCTAGCATAGCATTATGCCATGATAAACTTACACAAATGCTTGTCTAGCGTTGGCTGTAACGCATATTTTGAAAATCTGAGATGACAGTGTGATTAACAAAAGGCTAAGCTTGTGTTTGAATATATTTCATTTGCGATTTTCATGAATAGGAAAAGTTTCTAGAGGTATTTATGTCCGCTGCGTTATGCTAATTCGTTTGAGGCTGTGATTACGCTCCCTTGATCCGGGATTGCTAGTCGCAAGAAGTTTTAACTTGGGTCAAATGTTTCAGGTAGCCTTCCACAAGCTTCCCACAATAAGTTGGGTGAATTTTGGCCCATTCCTCCTGACAGACCTGGTGTAGCTGAGTCAGGTTTGTAGGCCTCCATGCTCAGACACGCTTTTTCAGTTCTGCCCACAAAACTTCACTTTGTGATGGCCACCCCAATACCTTGACTTTGTTGTCCTTAAGACATTTTGCCACAACTTTGGAAGTATACTTGGGGTCATTGTCCATTTTGAAGACCCATTTGCGACCAAGCTTTAACTTCCTGACTGATGTCTTGAGATGTTGCTTCAATATATCATGTTCCTACCTCATGATGCCATCTATTTGTGAAGTGCACCAGTCCCTCCTGCAGCAAAGCATCCCCACAACATGATGCTGCCACCCCTGTGCTTCACGGTTGGGATGGTGTTCTTCGGCTTGCAAGCCTCCCCCTTTTTCCTCAAAACATTACGATGGTCAATATGGCCAAACTGTTCTATTTTTGTTTCATCAGACCAGAGGACATTTCTCCAAAAAGTACGATCTTTGTCACCATGCGCAGTTGCAACCTGTAGTCTGTCTTCTTTAGGGCAGTTTTGGAGCAGTGGATTCTTCCTTCGTGAGCAGGCTATCAGGTAATGTCGATATAGGACTTGTTTTACTGTGGATATAGATACGTTTGTGCCTGTTTCCTCCAGCATCTTCACAAGGTTATTTGCTGTTGTTCTGGGATTTATTTGCATTCGCTCCACAGTACATTCATCTCTAAGAGACAGAACGTGTCTCCTTCCTGGGCGGTATGACGGCTGCGTGGTCCCATGGTGTTTATATTTCCATACTATTGTTTGTACAGATGAACATGGGACCTTCAGGCATTTGGAAATTGCTCCCAAGGATGAACCAGATTTGTGGAGGTCTACAATTTTTTTGGCTGATTTCTTTTGATTTTCCCATGATGTCAAGCAAAGACACACTGAGTTGGAAGGCAGGCCTAGAAACAAATCCACAGGTACACTTCCAATTGACTCAAATGATGTCAATTAGCCTATCAGAAGCTTCTAAAGCCATGACATAATTATCTGTAATTTTCCAAGCTGTTTAGGGGCACAGTCAAGTTAGTGTATGTAAACTTCTTAACCACTGGAATTGTGATACAGTGAGTTATAAGTGAAATAATTTGTCTGTAAACAATTGTTGGAAAAAGTATTTGTGTCATGCACAAAGTAGATGTCCTAACCATCTTGCCAAATCTATAGTTTGTTTACAAGAAATTTGTGGAGTGGTTGAAAACGAGTTTTAATGACTCCAACCTAAGTGTATGTAAACTTCCGACTTCAACTGTATGTACATGTATTTAAAGTTATTAAAGTGACTATGCATTATTGATAACAACAGAGGATAGCAGTGGTGTAAAAGAGGGAGGGCAACGCAAATACTCTGGGTAGCCGTTTGATTAGGTGTTCAGGAGTTTTATGGCTTTGGCTAGAAGCTTTTTAGAAGCCTCTTGGACCTGGACATGGCGCTCCGGTACAGCTTGCCATGCGCTAGCAGAGAGAACAGTCTATGACTTGGGTGGCTGGAGTCTTAGACATTTTTAGGGCCTTCTTCTGACACCACCTGGTATCGAGGTCCTTGGTGGCAGAAAGCTTGGCCCCAGTGATGTACTGGGCCGTATGCACTACCCTCTGTAGTGCCTTGCGGTCGGGGGCCAAGCAGTTGCTCTCGATGTGGCAGCTGTAGAACCTTTTGAGGATCTGAGGACCCATGCCAAATATTTTCAGTCTTTGGAGGGGGAATAGGTTTTGTCGTTCCCTCTTCACGACTGTCTTGGTGTGCTTGGACCATGTTAGTTTGTTGGTGATGTGGACACCAAGGAACTTGAAGCTCTCAACCTGCTCTACTGCAGTGCCGTCGGTGAGAGGGGGGCGTGCTCGGTGCTCCTTTTCCTGTCTTGTCATTGTTGGTGATCAGGCCTAACACTGTTGTGTCATCAGCAAACTTAATGATGGTGTTGGAGTCATGCCTTGTCGTGCAGTCATGAGTGAACAGGGAGTACAGGAGGGGACTGAGCACACACCCCTGAGGGGCACCTTTGTTGAGGATCAGCATGGCGGATGGGTTGTTATCTACCCTCACCATCTGGGGGCGGCCCATCAGGATGTCTAGGATCCAGTTGCAGAGGGAGGTGTTTAGTCCCAGAGTCCTTAGCTTAGTGATGAGCTTTGAGGGAACTGTGGTGTTGAACACCGAGCTGTTGTCAGTGAATAGCATTTTCACGTAGGTGTTCCTTTTGTTCAGGTGTGAAAGGGCAGTGTGGAGTACAGTAAAGATTACATCATATGTGGATCTGTTGGGGAGGTATGTAAATTGGAGTGGGTCTAGGATTTCTGGGATAATGGTGTTGATGTGAGCCATCAGCAGCCTTTCAAAGCACTTCATGGCTACAGACATTTAGGCAAGTTACCTTGGGCACCCTCCACAGCAACACGCCAAAGACCCCACCATTTCTCCTTTACCCAAATCCAGATAGCTGATGTTCTGAAAGAGCTGCAAAATCTGGACCCTTATAAATCAGCCGGGCTAGACAATCTGGACCCTCTCTTTCTAAAATTATCGTCCGAAATTGTTGCAACCCCTATAACTATCCTGTTCAACCTCTCTTTCGTATCGTCTGAGATTCCCAAAGATTGGAAAGCTGCATTACTGTGCAGCCGTATTCATCGAACTGGCCAAGGCTTTCGACTCTGTCAATCACAACATTCTTAATGGCAGACTCAACAGCCTTGGTTTCTCAAATGATTGTCTCGCCTGGTTTACCAACTACTTCTCTGATAGAGTTCAGTGTGTCAAATCGGAGGGCCTGTTGTCCGGACCTCTGACAGTCTCTATGGGTGTGCCACAGGGTTCAATTCTCGGGCCGACTCTCTTTTCTGAATGCATCAATGATGTTGCTCTTGCTGCTGGTGATTCTCTGATCCACCTCTACGCAGACGACACCATTCTGTATAATTCTGGCCCTTCTTTGGACACTGTGTTAACTAACCTCCAGACGAGCGTCAATGCCATACAACTCTCCTCCCGTGGCCTCAAACTCCTCTTAAACGCAAGCAAAACTAAATGCATGCTATTCAATTGATCACTACCCGCACCTGCTCGCCCGTCCAACATCACTACTCTGGACGGCTCTGACTTAGAATATGTGGACAACTACAAATACCTGGGTGTCTGGTTAGACTGTAAACTCTCCTTTCAGACTCACATTAAGCATCTCCAATCCAAAATTAAATCTAGAATCGGCTTCCTATATCGCATCAAGCATCCTTCAGTCATGCTGCCAAGCATACCCTCGTAAAACTGACCATCTTACCGATCCTCGACTTCAGTGATGTCATCTGTAAAATAGCCTCCAACAGTCTACTCAACAAACTGAATGCAGTCTATCACAGTGCCATCCGTTTTGTCACCAAAGCCCCAAACACTACCCACCATTGCGGCCTGTATACTCTCGTTGGTTGGCCCTCGCTTCATACTCGTCGCCAAACCCACTGGCTACAGGTTATCTACAAGTCTCTGCTCGGTAAAGCCCCGCCTTATCTCAGCTCACTGGTCACCATAGCAGCATCCACTCGTAGCACGTGCTCCAGCAGGTATATCTCACTGGACACCCCCAAAGCCAATTCCTCCTTTGGTTGTCTTTCCTTCCAGTTCTCTGCTGCCCATGACTGGAACGAATTGCAAAAATCTCTGAAGCTGGAGACTTACATCTCCCTCAGGATGAGACCAGGTTAGACCTCACTGCTCGCGCTACTACTACACCGGCTCTGACATTCGTCGGATGTGGCAGGGCTTGCAGACCATTACAGACTATAAAGGAAACACAGCCGAGAGCTGTCCAGTGACACGAGCCTACCAGACAAGCTAAACTGCTTCTATGCTCGCTTTGAGGCAAATAACACTGAAACATGCATGAGAGCACCAGCTGTTCCTGAAGCAGCTGTCAGAGCAGCTCACAGATAACTGCACCTGTACATAGCCCATCTATAAACAGCCCATCTATCTACCTACCTCATCCCCCATATTGGTATTTATTTATTTATTTTGCTCCTTTGCACCCCAGTATCTCTACTTGCACATTCATCTTCTGCCGATCTACCATTCCAGTGTTTAATTGCTATATTGTAATTACTTCGCCACCATGGCCTATTTATTTCCTTTTAACTTACCTCATTTGCACTCACTGTATATGGACTTTTTGTTTTCTTTTGTTCTACTGCATTATTGACTGTACGTTTTGTTTATTCCATGTGTAACTCTGTGTTGTACTTGTTGTATTTGTCGAATTGCTACGCTTTATCTTGGCCAGGTCGCAGTTGCAAATGAGAACTTGTTCTCAACTAGCCTACCTGGTTAAATAAAGGTGAAATGAATAAATTAAACAGGCGCTATGGTGGTCTGCGCAAATCACGTTGGTATTACAGACTCGAACGGGGAGAGGTTGAAAATGTCCGTGAAGACACTTGCCAGTTGGTAATATGTCTGGCCCTGTGGCCTTGTGAATGTTGACCTGTTTAAAGGTCTTACTCACATCTGCTGCGGAGAGCATGATCACACAGTCTTCAGGAACAGCTGGTGCTCTCATGCATGTTTCAGTGTTATTTGCCTCAAAGCGAGCATAGAAGCAGTTTAGCTTGTCTGGTAGGCTCGTGTCACTGGACAGCTCTCGGCTGTGTTTCCTTTATAGTCTGTAATGGTCTGCAAGCCCTGCCACATCCGACGAATGTCAGAGCCGGTGTAGTAGTAGCGCGAGCAGTGAGGTCTAACCTGGTCTCATCCTGTTCCTCCATTATCGGTACCACATAGAGAGACGAGTTGTATAACGTGGTCTAAATGAGATCAGCTCAGAGCACCATGTGCTAGTTGGCCCCTAGTTGGAACAAGATCCCTTTCTCCTGATGGCTTTCACCCAGGTGAGACAACTAGCTTTGACAACAGGACTGTGTCTCTACTCCCTCTCGCTCAGTCTAAGGGTGTCAGGAAATACATTGTCTGTCACTTCAACGGAGACAATATTAGCTATGACATTACATTTGCCTGTAGAGGGAACATAGGAGAAGAATTAGATTTCTGTTTTAGATTTTTAGGAGAGAAGAAAGAAGTGTATGGCAAGTCTGTGATTAAACAAAAGCCAAGTTCATTTTTGATCAACTTTTGTTTTTAATACTGAACTGCAAGGTTGTTCTCGGACTGCTTGCCTGGAATCAATGTTGATTTTCTTTAATTTACCAACTCTGAGAAACAAAGCAGAACAAAGTATCCTACTCCTGAAAATACAGGTGAGATGTGTGTGACAAAAATAAGAAGACATTTCTCATGCAGATATTACTCGGCCTATAAATCATCCTCTACTGTACATCTATAGCCTCAGCAGATTTATAGATCAACTCTCTCTAGCTTTGTTCAAAACACACTTAGAGATGTAAATTCAATGTGTTTGATTGACATACTAGTAACACCAACACAACACAAAGTGTCATGATAGGGCTTTGAGCCACCAAGAGCCAGAACAGATTCAATGATCCTTGACATACAGTATGCTAAACAAAAATCACAACATGTAAAGTGTTGATCCCATGTTTCTTGACCTGAAATAAAATATTCCAGAAATGTTCCACATGCACACAAATCTTATTTCTCTCAAATTTGGTGTACAAATGTGTTTATCCCTGTTAGTGAGCATTTCTCCTTTGCCAAGATAATCCATCCACCCGACAGGTGTGGTATATCAAGAAACTGATTTAACTGAATGATCAGTACGTACAGTACCAGTCAAAAGTTTGGACACACCTACTCATTCAAGAGTTTTTCATTATTTTTGCTATTTTCTACATTGTAGAATAATAGTGAAGACATCAAAACTATGAAATAAAACATATGGAATCATGTAGTAACCACATTTATTTTCAACAAATCAAAATCTATTTTTGATTGTAGATTCCTCAATGTAGCCACCTTTTGCCTTGATGCCAGCTTTTTAACCTCTTGGCATTCTCTCAACCAGCTTCATGAGGTAGTCTCCTGGAATGCATTTCAATTAGCAGGTGTGCCTTGCTAAAAGGTAATTGTGAGCCAATCAGTTGTGTTGTGACAAAGTAGGGGTGGTATACAGAAGATAAACCTATTTGGTACCACCACTGTGGTAAGAACAGCTCAAATAAGCAAAGAGAAACTACAGTCCATCGTTACTTTAAGATATGAAGGTAAGTCAATGCGGAACATTTCAAGTACTTTGTAAGTTTCTACAAGTGCATTTGCAAAAACCATCAAGCTCTATGATGAAACGGGCTCTCATGAGATCCGCCACAGGAAAGGAAGACCCAGAGTTACCGCTGCTGCAGAGGATACGTTCATTAGAGTTACCAGCCCCAAAAATCGGCAATTAACTGCACCTCAGAATACACCTCACAGAGTTCAAGTAAAAGACACATCTCAACATTAACTGTTCAGAGGAGACTGCGTGAATCAGGCCTTCATGGTCGAATTGTTGCAAAGAAACCACTACTAAAGGACACCAATAATAAGAAGAGACTTGCTTGGGCCAAGAAACATGAACATTGGACATTAGACCGGTGGAAATCTGTCCTTTGGTCTGATTAGTCCAACCACTGTGTCTTTGTGAAATGCAGAGTAAGTGAACGGATTATCTCCGCATGTCTGGTTCTCACCGTGAAGCATGGAGGAGGAGGTGTGATAGTGTGGGGGCACTTTGCTGGTGACATTGTCTGTGATTTATTTAGAATTCAAGGTACACTTAACCAGCATGGCTACCACAGCATACTGCAGCGATACGCCATCCCATGAGTACTGAACTGTACTCAACTGTACTGTACTGTGCTGTTGTGTACTGAACTGTAATGTACTGTACTGTGGCGTTCTGCATTAGCATCGAATAGCCCCCGCGATATGCAACTTTTCAGGGAAGTCAGGAACCAATATACGCAGTCAGATAGGAAAGCTAAGGCTAGCTTTTTCAAACTGAAATTTGCATCCTGTAGCACTAATTCCAAAAGGTTTTGGGACACTATATGCATCTGGCCCTTCTTTGGACACTGTGTTAACAAACCTCCAAACGAGCTTCAATACAATACAACACTCCTTGCGTGGCCTCCAACTGCTTTTAAATGCTGGTAAAACTAAATGCATCCTCTTAAACCGATTGCTGCCCGCACCCACCCGCCCGACTAGCATCACTACACTGGACGGCTCTGACTTAGAATATGTGGACAACTACAAATACCTAGGTGTTTGGATAGACTGCAAACTCTCCTTCCAGACTCACATTAAGCATCTCCAATACAAAATCTAGAATCGGCTTCTTATTTAACAACAAAGCCTCCTTCACTCATGCTGCCAAACATACCCATGACCTACTATCCTACCAATCCTCAACTTCGGTGAAGTCATTTACAAAATAGCTTCCAACATTCTACTCTGGATGTAGTCTATCAGAATGCCATCCGTTTTGGCACCAACGCCCCATATACTACCCATCACTATGACCTGTATGCTCTCGTTGGCTGGCCCTCGCTTCGTGTTAATCGCCAAACCCACTGGCTCCAGGTCATCTATAAGTCTTTGCTGGGTAAAACCCTGCCTTATCTCAGCTCACTGGTCACCATAGCAACACCCACCCGTAGCATGCAGGTATATCTCGCTGGTCATCCCCAAAGCCAACTGTGGACCGATCACTGTACCTGTACACAGCAAATCTGTAAATAGCACACCCAACTACCTCATCCACATATTATTTATCTTCTTGCTCTTTTGCACCCCAGTATCTCTACTTGCACATCATCATCTGCACATCTATCACTCCAGTGTTAATGCTAAAATGCAATTTTTTCGCTTCTATGGCCTATTTATTGCCTTACCTCCCTAATCTTCTACATTTGCAGGCATTATACATATATTTTTATACTGTGTTGTTGACTGTACGTTTGTTTATGTGTCACTCTGTGTTGTTGTTTTTGTCGCACTGCTTTGTTTTATCTTGGCCAGGTCGCAGTTGTAAATGAGAACTTGTTCCTAAATGGCCTACCTGGTTAAATAAAGGTGTAATATATATATATATATATATATATATATATATATATATATATATATATATATATATACATATATATATATATATATATATATATATGTATATATATATCTTTATGGTACTGTACTGTGCACAAACTGTACTGTACTGTACTCTACTGTGCTGTTGTGTATGTAATTGTACTGTACTGTATTGTCCTGTTGTGTACTGTACTAAACTGTATTGTACTTTGCTGTTCGGTACTGTAATGTACTGTACTTTGCTGTTGTGTACTGAACTGTTCTGTTGTGTTCTGAACTGTGCTGTGCTGTTGTTTGCAGAATTGAACTGTGCTGTGCTGTTGTTTACTGAACTGTGCTTTGCTGTTCTTCACTGAACTGTACTTTACTGTGCTGTTGTGTACTGTACTGTGCTGTGCTGTTGTGCATGTAATTGTACTGTTCTGTACTGTGCTATTGTGTACTGAACTGTATTGTGCTGTTGTGTACTGAACTGTACTGTGTTGTTGTGTACTGAACTGTACATCATGTCTTCATGGAAGGAGTTATAAGGAGTCAACTCCGTTGCATTTAATTATATTTGTTTTTCAGCTCTATGTTCTTTGGTCTTTTGTTGATTAACGTGGCATTAACTTTTTTACTACAATTTCAATCATTTGAATCAGATGAATCTGTTTTTTTGGGGGAAAAATGGCTAACTAGAGAAACTGTTTGGACAATATAGGAATCACAATGAATGTTATACTACTCATGCAGTAGATGCTTGATTTTGTAACTATTCATTCAACCTAGAGGTAATTTACTGGGGTCTCTTCACAACCTACTCCTTTTGTGATAATGTCAATATTTACTGGGGTCTGTTCATATTTTAACGCTTTGTGATAATGTTAATATTTACTGGGGTCTCTTCACAACCTTAACCTTTTGGGATAATGTCAATAGATTGATAGCATGAAGAACAAAGGCCTCATAACACGGATCATGGATGAAATGGGTTTGTGTTTGTGTGTGCGTCTGCCTGTATGCTTCTGTGTGTGTGTGTGTGTGTGTGTGTGTGTGTGTGTGTGTGTGTGTGTGTGTGTGTGTGTGTGTGTGTGTGTGTGTGTGTGTGTGTGTGTGTGTGTGTGTGTGTGTGTGTTTTTCTGTGAGCATGTGTGTCCTCGCAGGACGGGTCAATGTCACCGGATCATTAGATATAACATTCTTATCTACCAGATACTGCAGCTGTACTTGACACGGTGGACTATTGTCAAATGAATCAAGGTGTACAGTGTGTGTTGGAACAAATAACCCCATTACTTCATGGAGTGATTGAGAGATTGCACCGGGAGACTCTACTGTATTAATAATTAAAAACAGTGATACTGTTGTCAACGTTCATAAATCAAATCTCAGAGTCATGAGGAGAAGGACAGAGAGGAAAGCAGCTCTCCTGTGAAATGTACACCCTCTACAACAGTCCCTTGTGTGGTGTGAATAACAAGTTACAATATGACCTTTCAGTTCGTGAAGCTAGCTATTTTCAGTTGCAAATCCTATTATTTTGGATGAGTACTCGCCAGTGTCAAGTTTAAAAGTAGAAATCCCAGGCTTATTCAGATTTTTGGACTATTGTGTGTGAAAACAGTCATCTTGGTGGGTGCTTATGTTTGTCCTATTTCACACATGTACAAGTGTGTATCAATTGGAAATGTTATTTTTTGTTACATATCCCAACTCCCCCTGAGACTGCCAGGATCTGCCATTATTTACAGAGACCATGGAGCAATCAGGTTTTTTGGGGGGATTGCAGGCATTACTCAAAACAGAATTAACTAAATGGAATATAATTATGCTAATGTTGCATAGAATTTACACCTGGCTGTTTCTGCTTTTCGTAAGCAACCCTATAATAACAAACATGACATTTCTAGAACCCAAATGAACTTGCTATACCTCTGCCAATCTAGCAAATAAATACATGTATTATGTAAGTGGGTGTGGAGACAGAAATATATAATGTGTGTGTGTGTGTGTGTGTGTGTGTGTGTGTGTGTGTGTGTGTGTGTGTGTGTGTGTGTGTGTGTGTGTGTGTGTGTGTGTGTGTGTGTGTGTGTGTCCACTGTACTCAGGGCCCAATGGGACCCCAGTGATAAATTGTTGACAACCTGTTGTAATTACTGATCTAGGGGGTGGGGGCTACTAAGCTAACATATGGAATTGTCTTATGACTGTCACACCATGGATCATTTAGCTATTTAATTTTGAATTTTAGGACCCTTTTAGGCATCTCCAAATAACTATGAAAAAAATATTTGAAAAAATATAGAATTAGGCCTTTAGTACTACAGCCAATAGAAACACATGAAATAATACATTCATCAAGGGCAAAACATGACAGTAAAAAATCATTCATAAGGAATACAGTTTTGAAGTGTCTCCTATATCTAGGAGAAATAAGAAAGCTCAGGACATACTGTTGAAGTTGGAAATTCACATACACCTTGGCCAAATATATTTAAACTTAGTTTTTCACAATTCCGGACATTTAATAAAATAAAAATACCATGTCTAAGGTCAGTTAGGATCACCACTTTATTTTAAGAATGTGAAATGTCAGAATAATAGTAGAGAGAATGATTATTTTCAGCTTTTATTTCTTTCCTCACATTCCCAGTGGGTCAGAAGTTTACATACACTCAATTAATATTTGGTAGCATTGCCTTAAAATTGCTTAACTTGGGTCAAAAGTTTTGGGTAGCCTTCCACAAGCTTCCTACAATAAGTGGGTGAATTTTGGCCCATTCCGCCTGACAGAGCTGGTGTAACTGAGTCAAGTTTGTAGGCCTCCTTGCTCACACACACTTTTTCAGTTCTGCCACAAATGTTGTATAGGATTGAGGTCAGGGCTTTGTGGCTTTGTGGGCTTTTATGTCGATATAGGACTTGTTTTCCTGTGGATTTTGATACTTTTGTACCTGTTTCCTTCAGCATCTTCACAAGGTCCTTTGCTGTTGTTCTGGAATTAATTGCACTTTTCGCACCAAAATACGTTCATCTCTAGGAGACAGAACGCGTCTCCATCCTGAGCGGTATGATGGCTGTGTGGTCCCATGGTGTTTATACATGCATACTATTGTTTGTACAGATGAATGTGATACCTTCAGGCGTTTGGAAATTTCACCCAAGGATGAACCAGAATTGGGTTAGATTTTTTTAGGTCTTGGCTGATTTCTTTTGATTTTCCCATGATGTCAAGCAAAGAGGCCCTGAGTTTGAAGGTATGCCTTGAATTACATCCACAGGTACACTGCCAATTGACTCAAATGATGAAAATTAGCCTATCAGAAGCTTCTAAAGCCATGACATAATTTTCTGGAATTTTCCAAACTGTTTAAAGGCACAGTCAACTTAATGTATGTAAACTTCTGACCCACTGGAATTGTGATACAGTGAATTATAAGTGAAATAATCTGTCTGTAAATAATTGTTGAAAAAATACTTGTGTCATGCACTAAGTAGATGTCCTAACCAACTTGCCAAAACTATAGTTTGTTAACAAGAAATTTGTGGAGTGGTTGAAAAATGAGCTTTAATGACTACAACCTAAGTGTATGTACACTTCCGGCTTCAACTGTATATACACCAACAAACTATTGTGATCCATACCCACCAAGAAAGTTGTGAAGATGGCCAGACAATGCCTTTTCCCTCTCAGGAGCCTGAAAAGATTTTGCATGGGTCCCCAGATCCTCAAAACATTGTCCAGCTGCACCATCGAGAGCATCGTGACCAGTTGCATCAATGCCTGGTATGGTAACTGCTCGGCATCCGACCGTAAGGGTAGTGCGTACAGCCCAGTACATCACTGGGGCCAAGCTTCCTGCCATCCAGGACCTATATACTAGACAGGGGCCGTATGCAGCCCGCAACCTGATTCAATACGTTCCTCGGAATCATGCTCAGCTCACATAAAGAATGTGCGATTGTAAAGTTTTGAAAAACGTATTTGTTATTCAAATTAAAAGCCCAATGAATACTTGCCTTTGTTTAATGATTTAACTCCCACCGCTTGTGGGACATTTATTTTGAAGGCACGTATAAATAACAACTGCACAAGGACAGACCGTTACTGACAGGCTGACACACGTCATGTTACCAAATAGCTAGAAATTGCGCAAAAAAAATTGTTTTTCAAAGATTTCAAAGAAAATGAAAGTAGACAACGAATATAGGGTGTTCCAGCAAGAGTGGACATCGAAATAGGTTTTTATTGAGGTATCAGAGGAAGCTGTGTGCTTAGTGTGCAAAGAGAGCATTGCTGTCTTGAAAGACTACAACTTGTCCGACACTTCCAGACGAAGCATGCAGAGAAATAAAGGAATATCTCTACAGAGCAGAGGGAAAGTACATCAAAATAGTTGCTTTCTCAGTTGCAAAAGCAGCAAGGACTTTTCACAAAACTGCATTCAGCAAATGATACAATTGCCATCTACGTACTGTCCCACAAAATTGCTAAACATAGCAAGCCATTCGCTGAGGGCGAATTCATTAAAGAATGTTTAATTCACCCTGCAGCAATACTTTGCCCTGACAAGAAAGAGCTGTTTGGAAATGTCTCCCTGTCAAGACGAAGAATAACACGTCGTGTTGAGGACATCGCAGAGAATAACATGTTGAGGACATCACAGAGAATAACATGTTGAGGACATCACAGAGAATAACATGTTGAGGACATCGCAGAGAATAACATGTTGAGGACATCGCAGAGAATAACATGTTGAGGACATCGCAGAGAATAACATGTTGAGGACATCGCAGAGAATAACATGTTGAGGACATCGCAGAGAATAACATGTTGAGGACATCGCAGAGAATAACATGTTGAGGACATCAGAGAATAACATGTTGAGGACATCACAGAGAATAACATGTTGAGGACATCACAGAGAATAACATGTTGAGGACATCGCAGAGAATAACATGTTGAGGACATCGCAGAGAATAACATGTTGAGGACATCGCAGAGAATAACATGTTGAGGACATCACAGAGAATAACATGTTGAGGACATCGCAGAGAATAACATGTTGAGGACATCGCAGAGAATAACATGTTGAGGACATCACAGAGAATAACATGTTGAGGACATCACAGAGAATAACATGTTGAGGACATCGCAGAGAATAACATGTTGAGGACATCGCAGAGAATAACATGTTGAGGACATTGCAGAGAATAACATGTTGAGGACATCACAGAGAATAAGGAACAACAAGGTAAAGGATTTCACCTATTTCTCCTTGGCCCTGGATGAGAGCAGTGATGCATGTGACACGGTGCAGTTGTTGATATTCTTACAAGACATAACCCCAGACTTTGAAATTACAGAGGAGCTTGCTTCAGTGCAGTCAATGAAGAGCTCAACCACAGGGAAATATTTAATGGAGGAGTTTAATAAGTGTGTGGCAAAGCTGAGACTGAGTTTTGAAAAGTTATCCAGTGTGACCACTGATGGGTGCCCAAACTTGACAGGAAAAAACTTTGGCCTTTTGAAAAGGATACAAGATCAAGTAGCAGAGCTGAACCCAGATCAGAAAATGATTTTCCTGCATTGCATTATTAATCAGGAGGTGCTCTGTAAATGTGTTCTGAAAATGAGCCATGTTGTGGATACAGTCACTAAAGTGGTAAACTTCATAAGAACAACATCTTTAAACCACAGGAAGTTTGTCTCACTGTTGGAAGAGACATGCAGATCTCCCCTACCACACAAATGTGAGATGGCTGAGTTTGGGGAAGGTGCAGATCTCCCCTACCACACAAATGTGAGATGGCTGAGTTTGGGGAAGGTGCTTAAAAGGGTGTAGGACCTGAAGTTGGAGATTGCTGAGTTTTTACAAATGAAAGGAAAATATGTGGATTTCCCTCAACTGCAAGATAAAGAATGGTTGGCTGATTTTGCCTTCACCGTGGACATCATGGCCCTCATGAATGAACTGAATTCCAAACGACAAGGGAAGGGTCTTTTTTCACATCAGATGTACAGCCTTGTCAAAGCCTTCAAGGGAAAATTATTCCTCCTGACCCGCCAAGTAGAAGCCAACCATCTCACCCACCTTCCGACACTACTCGTCTGTTCCCTATCAGATGACCAGCGGGAGAAGTAGACATTGCCGCTGCGTGCTTTGAACGGTGAGTTTTTTCGTCGTTTTGATGATTTCAAAGTGTTGGAAAATGACATGATGTTGGTTTCCTCATCATGTAATTTGGTTCCCACTGACCTGCAACTTGAGTTTATCGATCTTCAGTCTGATGCATTGATTGGAGAATTATTCAAAACAATGTCACTGAGGAGGTTCTATGCAACTCTCGATGAACAAAACTTTCCATGCTCAGAAGATGTCTGTACTGTTTGGGTCAACCTATGTATGTGAACAGACATTTTCAGTGATGAAATATAACAAGTCAAGGCACAGATCATCTCTTACTGATTCTCACTTCTCAGCAATCCTGCGCATAGCGAGGTCATAAAACTATACCTGACTTCACTGCTCTAGTCAATGCCCATGAGAGACTTCACTCCTCACACTGATTGAGTAGTTTGCATTTAATGTTGAGCTCTCTTTCTTTCTTGTGTTTTTGTGCATGACTGTTAACAAGAGTTCTCTCCATGGTGCTGAATGCACAGTGTACTTTTCCCTTTGAGTGTTTAATAATGAAAATACCTACCATGGATGTGGTTTATTTCGGTGCAAAATAAGTAGCATATCTGGACATGATTTACAGTAGATATATTTGTCTACAAAGTCATACACATGATGTATAATCCTGCAATATGATTGTGGCCCACGATGGCAAACATATATTTTAATGTGGCCCTCCGTGGAAAATAATTGCCCAGGCCTTTACTATTTCAGTGTGAGAGGAAGGCACAACAAATTGTCAAAGACTCCAGTCACCCAAGTCCTAGACTGTTCTCCCTGCTACAGCACGGCAAGCGGTACCGGAGCAGGTCCAAAAGGATCCTTAACAGCTTCTGCCCCCAAGCCATACAACTGTTGAACAATTAATCAAATGGCCACCCAGACTATTTACATTGACACCCCCTCCCCATTGTTTTTATACTGCTGCTACTCTCTGTTTATTATCGATGCATAGTCACTTTACCTCTACCTAAGTGTACAAATTACCTCGACTAACCTGTACCCCCACATATTGACTCGGTACCGGTACTAACTGCATATAGCCTTGTCATTTTATTGTGTTACTTTTTATGACATTTTTTAATTTAGTTTATTTTGTAAATATTTTCTTAACTCTATTTCTTGAACTGCATTGTTGGTTAAGGGCTTGTAAGTAAACATTTCACGGTAAGGTCTACTACACCTGTTGTATTCGGCGCATGTGACAAATACAATTTGATTTGATTTGGAATGCCAAGCGTTACGTCTGGAGGAAACCTGGCACCATCCCTATTGTGAAGCATGGTGGTGGCAGCATCATGCTGTGGGGATGTTTTCAAAAGCAGGGATTGGGAGACTAGTCAGGATCGAGGGAAAGATGAACAGAGCAAAGTACAGGGAGGTCCTTGATGAAAACTTGCTCCAGAGCGCTCAGAACCTCAGACTGGGGCGAATGTTTACCTTCCAACAGGACAACAACCCTAAGCACACAGCCAAGACAATGTCTCTGAATGTCCATGAGTGGCCCAGTCAGAGCCCGTACTTGAACCCAATCGAACATCTTTGGAGAGACTTGAAAATTGCTGTGCAGCAACGCTCCCCATCCAACCTGACAGAGCTCAAATCAAATCAAATGTTATTGGTCGTATACACATGGTTAGCAGATGTTAATGCGAGTGTAGCGAAATGCTTGTGCTTCTAGTTCCGACAGTACAGTAATATCTAACAATTTCACAACAAATACCTTATACACACAAGTGTAAAGGGATGAATAAATAATATGTACATATTAATATATGGATGAGCGATGGCCGTGCGGCATAGGCAAGATGCAGTAGAAAGTGTCATTGTTTAAATTAACTAGTGATACATTTATTACATCCAATTATTCATTATTAAAGTGGCTATAGATTTGAGTCAGTATGTTGGCAGCAGCCACTCAATGTTAGTGATGGCTGTTTAACAGGCTGATGGCCTTGAGATAGAAGCTGTTTTTCAGTCTCTCGGTCCCAGCTTTGATGCACCTGTAATGATAGTGGGGTGAACAGGCAGTGGCTCGGGTAGTTATTGCACTTGATGATCTTTTTCGCCTTCCTGTGACATCGGGTGATGTAGGTGTCCTGGAGGGCAGGTAGTTTGCCCCCGGTGATGCGTTGTGCAGACCGCACCACCCTCTCGAGAGCCTTACAGTTGTGGGCGGAGCAGTTGCCATACCAGGTGGTGATACAGCCCGACAGGATGCTCTCAATTGTGCATCTGTAAAAGTGCTTGAGAGGATCTGCAGAGAAGAATGGGAGAAACTCCCCAAATACATGTGAATCGAGGCTGTAATCGCTGCCAAAGGTGCTTCAGCAAAGTACTGAGTAAAGGGTCTGAATACTTATGGAAATGTCTATTTCAGTTTTTATTTTTATTTAAAAAATAAATTAAAACACTTTTTTCTTTATCATTATGGGCTATTGTGTGTAGATTGATGAGGGTGAAAAACTATTTAATACATTTTGAAATAAGGCTGTAATGTAACAAAGTGTGGAAAAAGTCAAGGGTTCTGAATACTTTTCGAATGCACTGCATATCTTTAGCTTAAACTGGCAGATTTTGATGGGGATTGTTTTATTATGTTACTTAGTTTGACGCATGGGTGAGTCAACATAATCTCAAGGATTTACACTACGATGCCCAGAAGCTGCTGGTTTTCTGTTCTACCTGCTAGTTAATTGCACACACCAGGTGTCCCAGATCTAAATCAGTCCCTGATTAGAGGAGAACAATGAAAAAAATGCAGTGATCCAGAGTTGAGTTTATCATGTGTTTGCTAGAGCAGTGTTTCTTAATCCTAGTCCTGGGGACCACAAGGGGTTCATCACATTTTAGTTTTTTTGCCCTAGCACTACACACCTGATTCAAATAATCTAAGGCTTGATGATGAGTTGAGTATTTGAATCGGATGTGTAATGCTAGGGCCAAAACAAAAATGTGGGGTCCCCAGGACCAGAATTGGGAAACACTGCGTTATCTCACACTGTCATCTCTGGTCATCTTAAAGCAAGATGGAAAATATTGTATTTTTATTCTATTCCATTGAATGGGCTGAACTTGCTCAACAAATGTCATCTTTTGTACTTACTTAAAAAATACTCACAGTAATAACCTGAGAGTGTTTCACAGCCAGGGTCTAAATGTACTTGCACTTTAAAGAGCAGTACAGGTGATTACTTTCTTCCAAAGGGTCTTATTATACCTCATAACCCTGCATGAGAACAGTGCTCCAGATGCATTTTAAACATGACTAGGGATAGTTATTTCTGTTGCAGTGCCTCAGTCAGTCACCTCCTCAGAGGCTGCAGTCTATCCCAGTTTCCATAACAAACCTCCAATCAGTCATTCATTACTGTCAGAGGAACCCAGGTGTGTCCACGCCCATCCAATCCATTCCTTTAATTAATTCATTTAAAACCCAGGACTTGTGGGTAATCAGCTGACAACTGCAGCCCCTCAAATGGTGTTGTTTTATACCTCTGCTTCTGTTCTAGGAAAGCTGCTGTGCATCATTTATTGGAAAGGCTTCAACAGGTAAGTGGCAAGTGGACTCTGTAGCGCTTTGTAGTTTAGGATGGGGAGAGTTTAGTTTTGTGAGACACATTATCGGTTTGTCTCTGTAGAGTAAACGCTCAGTGACAACTACCCCAGGGTAGAAACTGAAAAGGGAGCAGAAGTGTTAGAAAGAGATGCTAAAACAGTGGAAGTGAGAAATGCTTTTTAAATACCCCTCTGGCTCATTAGCTGCAGCATCAGCTCTATAGTTACATGTTACATTTACCTGTAGAATAAGCATCTCCACTTACAAAAGATACAGACCTTTAAAAGAAGATATGGGGTTATAGGTCAAGCTAGAACAAATGGTATATACTGTAGGTGTTATTGCATAAGGTATCCTAGTGGTTAAGAGCGTTGGGCCAGTAATCTAAAGGTCGCTGGTTTGAATCCCTGAACCGACTAGGTGAAAAATCAGTTCATGTGCCCTTGAGCAAGACACTTAACAGTAATTGCTCTGGATAAAAGCATCTGCTAAATAACACATTTTAAAATTATACTAACATATATCACACAAATTAAAAATAGAATATGATTTGAATATGAAATATAGACATCTCAGGATGTTATTCAAACTCGCAGAGAGAGACAGTTTGTCTAAAATACATGATTTATATGCTGAGGAAGTTCGACCATTAAAGGGAGGGAGGCTCTCTTCTCTCCTCAACCCATTTCCATTGTTGACCTCACACAGGCCACAACAGGCAAGACCATAATGTAAGAAAGGACCCAACCGTAAGGCATGACATAAATGATTAATGTGTTAATATTTTATATTTGCTTCAAATTATAAACATTTGAGTTCACGCCTTGCGGTCGGAGTACAGTCTGTATGAAAGACATTGACTTCTAAAATGGAGAGAGGGACTGATTAGAATCATGTATAGGACTAGAACCATGTACAGTATAGGACTATAACTAGTAAGACATTAGAAACATCAAGTGTGTCATGGCTGCTCCCACTCCCCCTCCCCCTCACTGGTGCTCAAGGGCACCGGGCTACCCGTCTTTACACGCACCTGTCACCATCATAACGCGCAGCAAGCGCTCATTGGACTTACCTGAACTCCTTCACGTGGTTGATTGCAACTGTACATCTGTCTGTTCCTCGGTGGTGTTCCCTGTGTCCGCATTAATTGTTGTGTTCCTGTCCAGACGCTGTTCTTGTTCCGTTTCATGTCCGTCAGCTATTAAACCTTCCCTCGCTGTACCCACTTCTCATCTCCTGTGTTGATCCTTTCAAGGGGCTGCTCCTACCACTACCATCTATAGAATTCTCACAACAGAGGAATGCCAAGACAACTGTCGAGTAATTAAACCAATTAACAGGCTAATCAGTGGACCCCATTACCCTGTAATAATTACCAACTGGTCTAATGTTCATGCTGACCTTGGTCACACACACCCACGTACATACAGACATACATAATACACTGATATAGATAGATATGTTTACATTAGTGTTGGCGTTATTAACCTTTTATAGAGACAACATGATCCATTAATCAGAGCCCTTCAGCAGTAATTGAAATGTGTGGAATAAAAAATGAGGGAGGAAGTCAATGAAACATATGCCTGATCAACACTGACTTTAAAGCCTGTCCATATTACAAAAACCAGTGCAATATTAACTCCACTTAATGAACTCCATTTAAGTCACACAGAGCAATGAACCTATACACCATACCATTTGATCCTATGAATGTCAAGTATGTAATACATGATATGCATTATGAACACGTTATACATAACATTTCTTTAATTTAACCTTTATTTAACCAGGTAAGCTAGTTAAGAACAAGTTCTGATTTACAACTGCGACCTGGCCAAGATAAAGCAAAGCAGTGCGACAGAAACAACAGAGTTACACATGGAATAAACAATTCTACAGTCAATAACACAATAGAAAAAAATGCCTGTCTATAAACAGTGTGTGAAAATGGCATGAGGAGGTATGGTAATAAATAGGCCATAGTAGCAAAGTAATTACAATTTTGCAGATTAACACTGGTGTGATAGATGAGCAGATGATGATGAGCAGATGATGGTGTGTAAGTAGTGATACAGGTGTGCAAAAGAGCAGCAAAGTAAATAAAAACAATTAAGGGATGAGGTAGGTAGATTGGGTGGGCTATTTACAGATGGACTATGTACAGCTGCAGCAATCGGTTAGCTGCTCAGAAAGCTGATGTTTAAAGTTAATCAGGGAAATGTAAGCCTCCAGCTTCAGCGATTTTTGCAATTCGTTCCAGTCACTGGCAACAGAAAACTAGAAGGAAAGGCAGCCAAAGGAGGTGTTGGATTTGGGGATGACCAGTAAGATATACTTGCTGGAGCACGTGCTATGGGTGGGTGTTGTTATCGTGACCAGTGAGCTGAAGGCGGAGCTTTGCCTAGCATAGACTTATAGATGACCTTGAGCCAGTGAGTCTGGCAACGAAGATCCAGTGAAGATCCAGTCGACTAGAGCATACAGGTCGCAATGGTGGGTGGTATAAGGGGCTTTGGTAACAAAACGGAAGGCACTGTGATAGACTGCATCCAATTTGTTGAGTAGAGTATTGGAAGCTATTTTGTAGAGTACATGGCCCGAAGTCGAGGTTGTAGTTGGGTATGGAAATGTTGTAGTTGGGTATGGAAATCTCAGAATTTTTGCTGGCCTTCCTAGGCCAGGATTCAGACAAGGCAAGGACATCAGGATTGGCGGAGTGTGCTAAAGCAGTGAGTAAAACAAACTTAGGGAGGAGGCTTCTGATGTTAACATGCATGAAACCAAGGCTTTTCGATTACAGAAGTCAACAAATGAGAGTGCCTCTACATCACCCGAGGAGGAGTAGGATGAGGGTACGGCTAAAGGCTAAAGCAAAACTGGTCGTCTAGTGCGTTGGGGACAGAGAATAAAAGGAGCATATTTCTGGGCGTGGTAGAATAGATTCAGGGCATAATGTGCAGACAGGGGTATGGTGGGGTGCGGGTACAGTGGAGGTAAGCCCAGGCACTGAGTGATGATAAGAGAGGTTGCATCTCTGGACATGCTGGTTATAATGGGTGAGGTCACCGCATGTGTGGCAGGTGTGACAAAGGAGGTATCTAAGGCATGTACAGTGGGACTAGGGGTGCCGCAGTAAACTAAAACAAGGATAATTATCCTAAACAACAGTATACAAGGCATATTGACATTTGAGAGAAACCTAAAGCGAGGCATAAAGCAATCACAGATGTTGATTAGGAGAGCTAGCTAAGTCAACAACGGGTAAGACAACAACAGCTAATCAGCTACAGTGCCTTGCGAAAGTATTCGGCCCCCTTGAACTTTGCGACCTTTTGCCACATTTCAGGCTTCAAACATAAAGATATACAACTGTATTTTTTTGTGAAGAATCAACAACAAATGGGACACAATCATGAAGTGGAACGACATTTATTGGATATTTCAAACTTTTTTAACAAATCAAAAACTGAAAAATTGGGTGTGCAAAATTATTCAGCCTCCTTAAGTTAATACTTTGTAGCGCCACCTTTTGCTGCGATTACAGCTGTAAGTCGCTTGGGGTATGTCTCTATCAGTTTTGCACATCGAGAGACTGAAATTTTTTCCCATTCCTCCTTGCAAAACAGCTCGAGCTCAGTGAAGTTGGATGGAGAGCATTTGAACAGCAGTTTTCAGTTCTTTCCACAGATTCTCGATTGGATTCAGGTCTGGACTTTGACTTGGCCATTCTATCACCTGGATATGTTTATTTTTGAACCATTCCATTGTAGATTTTGCTTTATGTTTTGGATCATTGTCTTGTTGGAAGACAAATCTCCGTCCCAGTCTCAGGTCTTTTGCAGACTCCATCAGGTTTTCTTCCAGAATGGTCCTGTATTTGGCTCCATCCATCTTCCCATCAATTTTAACTATCTTCCCTGTCCCTGCTGAAGAAAAGCAGGCCCAAACCATGATGCTGCCACCACCATGTTTGACAGTGGGCATGGTGTGTTCAGGGTGATGAGCTGTGTTGCTTTTACGCCAAACATAACGTTTTGCATTGTTGCCAAAAAGTTCAATTTTGGTTTCATCTGACCAGAGCACCTTCTTAAACATGTTTGGTGTGTCTCCCAGGTGGCTTGTGGCAAACTTTAAACAACACTTTTTATGGATATCTTTAAGAAATGGCTTTCTTCTTGCCACTCTTCCATAAAGGCCAGATTTGTGCAATATACAACTGATTGTTGTCCTATGGACAGAGTCTCCCACCTCAGCTGTAGATCTCTGCAGTTCATCCAGAGTGATCATGGGCCTCTTGGCTGCATCTCTGATCAGTCTTCTCCTTGTATGAGCTGAAAGTTTAGAGGGACGGCCAAGTCTTGGTAGATTTGCAGTGGTCTGATACTCCTTCCATTTCAATATTATCGCTTGCACAGTGCTCCTTGGGATGTTTAAAGCTTGGGAAATCTTTTTGTATCCAAATCCGGCTTTAAACTTCTTCACAACAGTATCTCGGACCTGCCTGGTGTGTTCCTAGTTCTTCATGATGCTCTCTGCGCTTTTAACGGATCTCTGAGACTATCACAGTGCAGGTGCATTTATACGGAGACTTGATTACACACAGGTGGATTGTATTTATCATCATTAGTCATTTAGGTCAACATTGGGTCATTCAGAGATCCTCACTGAACTTCTGGAGAGAGTTTGCTGCACTGAAAGTAAAGGGGCTGAATAATTTTGCACGCCCAATTTTTCAGTTTTTGATTTGTTAAAAAAGTTTGAAATATCCAATAAATGTCGTTCCACTTCATGATTGTGTCCCCACTTGTTGTTGATTCTTCACAAAAAAATGCAGTTTTATATCTTTATGTTTGAAGCCTGAAATGTGGCAAAAGGTCGCAAAGTTCAAGGGGGCCGAATACTTTCGCAAGGCACTGTAAGTCAACAACAACAGGTAAAATGGCGATGAATGGGCAGAGAGGGTCGGTTATCTACACACAGGGCCTGAATTTGGGGCCAGGGCCAATAGATAAACAAAGGTAAACAAAGTGGAGTACCGTGATTAAATGAACAGTCCAGCAGGCATCAGCAATGTAGCCAAGTGATCAGAGGGTCCAGTGTACAGCAATAGAAGCCGCTAGGCAGTAGTTACTAGGCTAGCAAGCGGGAGACACTGCGTTTAAAGTTAGCTGTCCTTGCACTGCTACGCCATCTTGGATTCACAACATGGCTATAGAGAGGATCTTTCCCTTTTAACAGATGACGTGTTGGATGAAGAGTCAGCAGCTCCATTCTCCTAGCGACATATGCTTCTCTCTGCAGCTTCTCTCTGCAGCCTCTGATTCTCTCTGCAGCTCAATACATTAATCAAAGACATTGATTGAATTACACTCTCCTGGCCCCTCGAGGGCCCCAGGGCTCAAATCACTGACTGAAAGGTAACTTCCTCAACAAGAAGCACTTGTTCAAGTTACCAGGAGCTTCATTAAATGGTGATCTGATCTCTCAAAGGAGAGCCAGGTCAAGTTGAAAATACATGGTAGAGAGGAGGAGGAGTGTTGGAGAGAGTGTGGGAGGAAGAGAGAAAGAGGGTAAGGGGAGAGAGAAGGGGATGAAGGGAGAGATAAGGTAGATAAGGTGTATGTACTGTACAGGGCAGGGTGAGTTTGAGGACAGAAAACATGAACAGCAAGTAGGGAAGTGCTGGAGAGCTGTTTGATCAAGGCCAATGACAGTCCATAGGTTTACATTGTAATATTGATTCAAAGCATCATCTTCCTATGACTCACATTGACCTCTAAACATTGCAACTCATTATCCCAGTCAGACATTAATTTAAATTCCCCCTATCACTGAGAAACACTTCCCAATAATGCACCTGCTTGTATTTATTTCTCGGTGAGAGATCTATTGTTACGTAAAAGTCACAGGCCGCTCCCTTTCTCTGTTTGTCTTAGTGGCTGTGTGTGCTTTTGACCTTGACTGTATAACATACTGTGCCTTGACCCCTTGACTTTTCCCACATTTTCTGACGTTACAGCCTTACTCAAAAATGGATTAAAAATAATAATAACAAAAGAAAATGGCAATCTACACACAATGCCCCATAATGACAAAGCAGAAACAAGTGTTTAGCAATTTTTGCAAATGTATTTTTAAGGACCAACGCCAGAGATGAGAAGCAGGTACAGGGAGTCAAACATTTAACAGACAGATATAGGGGACGTAATGACAGAGGTGATTGAGTCCAGACGAGTCAAATCATCGCTGATGCGCTTGACAGCAGTGTGTTTGTCTTTTGTTGTGACTTAGATGAAGATTCAATTTTATGACCAATTTATGCAGAAGTCCAGGTAATTCCAAAGGGTTCACATACTTTGTCTTGCCACTTTGTCATCTCTTTATGAGTATAATATTATGCATGTTGTCACGATCGTCGTATTGAGGAGACCAAAGCACAGCGTTATGTGAATACATCTTTTTAATGAAAGACGAAAAACAAAGTACACTAACCAAAGAAGCAAACTAACAAGACGAATGTGACTGCTATCAAAACACTGTGCTAACGTGCAACATAACATAGGCAATAACCCACAAAATACCCAAAGAAGATGGCTGCCTAAATATGGTTCCGAATCAGAGACAACGATAAACACCTGCCTCTAATTGAGAACCAATCTAGGCAACCATTGACATGAGCTGCCAGAGCCGCTCTACCTCAGTCTTGGCCCACTTAGGTGGCGCCTCTGGAACGGGGACACTCTCAGCGGACCCCGGACTGAAGAACATCGTAGAGGGCGTCACTGGACTGAGGAGCGGCCCTGGCAGCTCCGGACATGAGGGAGATTCCAGCATTGCCGGCGTGACAGGCGGCATCGGCAGCTCCTGGTTGGCTGACGGCTCTGGCGGCTCCTGGCTGGCTGACGGCTCTGGCGGCTCCGGGGCTGGCTGACGGCTCTGGCGGCTCCGGACAGGAGGGAGACTCTGGCGGCTCAGGACAGGAGGGAGACTCTGGCGGCTCAGGACAGGAGGGAGACTCTGGCGGCACAGGACAGGAGGGAGACTCTGGCGGCACAGGACAGGAGGGAGACTCTGGCGGCACAGGACAGGAGGGAGACTCTGGCGGCACAGGACAGGAGGGAGACTCTGGCGGCACAGGACAGGAGGGAGACTCTGGCGGCACAGGACAGGAGGGAGACTCTGGCGGCACAGGACAGGAGGGAGACTCTGGCGGCACAGGACAGGAGGGAGACTCTGGCGGCACAGGACAGGAGGGAGACTCTGGCGGCACAGGACAGGAGGGAGACTCTGGCGGCACAGGACAGGAGGGAGACTCTGGCGGCACAGGACAGGAGGGAGACTCTGGCGGCACAGGACAGGAGGGAGACTCTGGCGGCACAGGACAGGAGGGAGACTCTGGCGGCACAGGACAGGAGGGAGACTCTGGCGGCACAGGACAGGAGGGAGACTCTGGCGGCACAGGACAGGAGGGAGACTCTGGCGGCACAGGACAGGAGGGAGACTCTGGCGGCACAGGACAGGAGGGAGACTCTGGCGGCACAGGACAGGAGGGAGACTCTGGCGGCACAGGACAGGAGGGAGACTCTGGCGGATCCGGACTGTGACCCGTCATGGTAGGTTCCGGACTGCGACCCATTGTGGTAGGTTCCGGACTGTGACCCGACGTAGGAGAATTGAGCTCTATAGGAGAAAGCCCTGCCTCCAGCTGTTTGCTTAGAAATTCTAGGGACAATTAGGAGGCCTGCGTCTTGTGACCATTTTTTTGGTTGAAGTCATGATTCTAGCAGCCGTATTTAGCTCCAACTGAAGTTTATTTAGTGCTTTATCTGGGTAGCTGGAAAGTAGAGCATTGCAGTAATCTAACCTAGAAGTAACCAAAGCATAGATATATTTTTTTGCATCATTTTTGCACAGACAGTTTCTGATTTTTGCAATGTTACGTAGATGTAAAAAAGCTGTCCTTGAAACAGTCTTGATATGTTCGTCAAAAAAGAGATCAGGGTCCAGAGTAACGCCGAGGTCCTTCACAGTTTTATTTGAGACGACTGTACAACCATTAAGATTAATTGTCAGATTCAACAGAAGATTTCTTTGGACCTAGAACAAACGTCTCTGTTTTGTCCGAGTTTAAAAGTAGAAAGTTTGCAGCCATCCACTTCCTTATGTCTGTAACACAGGCTTCTAGCGGGGGCAATTTTGGGGCTTCACCATGTTTCATTGAAATATACAGCTGTGTGTCATCCGCATAGCAGTGAAAGTTAACATTATGTTTTCGAATTACATCCCCAAGAGGTAAAATATATAGTGAAAACAATAGTGGTCCTAAAACGGAACCTTGAGGAACACCGAAATTTACAGTTGATTTGTCAGAGGACAAGCCATTCACAGAGACAAACTGATATCTTTATGACAGATAAGATCTAAACCAGGCCAGAACTTGTCCGTGTAGACCAATTTGGGTTTCCAATCTCTCCAAAAGAATGTGGTTAATTAATCATAACATTTTATTTCCTCCATCTCTGAATGATGGGGCTTTTGCCATCTGGCACTCACTAGGACTCTCCTCACTAGCCCAATTATTCTTTGATGATACATTTGCCTCTTTTGCTCAGCTACAGGAAAAGTTCAACCTCCCCCAATCCCAGTTTTTCCGCTATCTCCAGACTAGGAACTTTGTCAGAGCTAACACACCTGAATTTCCCCATAGGCCTGCGAATACAGCTATAGAGAGCATCTTGGAGCTGAACAAGCTTCCTAGGGGCGCAATTTCAGATGTATATGCAATCATTCATGACTAACAGAACCCTTCTTTGGTGCCTTTGAAGACTTGATGGGAAAAGGATTTTGGGGAGGAACTTGGGGAAGACACCTGGGAATCTGTGCTACACAATGTGCATTCATCTTCTTTTAGCACTAGACACAGCCTCATTCAATTCAAGGTGGTTCACCGTATCCACTGGTCTGGCGCCAAACTTGGAAGAATATTCTCTAATTTTGATCCTACCTGTGTCAGATGTAAAATGGAACAAGCCACACTGTTGCATATGTTTTGGGGCTGTCATAAACTGTCAGGTTTCTGGGAATTAATATTTAAATGTTTCTCTGATATATGACACTGTTATAGATCCGTCTCCCCTTACAGCCCTTTTTGGAGTACTGCCCTAGGTACCCCCCTGTCAAAAATCCAGTCGGACACTGTTGCTTATACAACTCTTTTAGCTAGATGGCTAATACTACAGAACTGGAAGATGACAGGTCCCCCATCTTATAAATATTGGGTGAGAGATGTGTTGTGCTCTCTGAAACTATAAAAAAAATCAATTCAATTCACGTGGGAACCCCAAACTGTTTAATGAGGCTTGGGCTCCATTCTGGTCTTAAACAGTCCATCCTCTGATGGCATTCCTATTAAAACCGAAATACTGTAAGTCTGTATTTAACCCCCTGTGACTTAAGGGTTGGATGAGCATTGCTTGAGCATTAAGGTTGATGTGCTTATTGATTGTGACCAGCGGATGCCTTGTTCATCTTGCCCGGTTATTTTAAAGCATTGTAAACTTTTTATTTTTGGGCCAGTGGATGGTCGGTCTGTGGCCATGGCTGTCTGTGAGTGGTTGCATTTCTCCACCCCTATCCCTTGACTGTTTACATGAACAATGGTGAGGTGCTTGCTCTGTCCCTGTACTATAGCTTGCCCTTTAACCTGTCTAGGACACAGGTTCCGCTAACGGTACCTCCCCTCAACATTACGCTGAAAAGGCAGCGCGGGATATTCAAAAATATATTTTAAATATTTTACTTTCACACATTAACAAGTCCAACACAGCAAATGAAAGACAAACATCTTGTTAATATCCCCTTCGTGTCCGATTTTTAAAAATGTTTTACAGCGAAAACACAACATATATTTGTTAGATCACCACCAAATCCAAAAAACACAGCCATTTTTCCCAGCCAAAGATAAAGTCACAAAAGCAGAATTAGAGATAAAATTAATCACTAACCTTTGATAATCTTCATCAGATGACACTCATATGACATCATGTTACACAACACATTTATGTTTTGTTCGATAATATGCATATTTATATCCACAAATCTCGGTTTACATTGGCGCCATGTTCAGATATGCCTCCAAAATATCTGGAGTAATTACAGAGAGCTACGTCAGATAACAGAAATACTCATCATAAACTTTGACGAAAGATACATGTTTTCCATTTAATTAAAGATACACTGGTTCTTCATGCAACCGCTGTGTCAGACTTTTAAAAAATGTTACGAAAAAAGCATACCATGCAATAATCTGAGACGGCGCTCAAACGTAAATATATTTTTCCGCCATGTTGGAGTCAACAGAAATACGAAATTACATCATAAATATTCCCTTACCTTTGATGACCTTTCATCAGAATGCAGTGCAAGGAATCCTAGTTCCGCAATAAATCGTTGTTTTGTTAGATAATGTCCATTACAAGTGTCCAATTAACTACTTTTGCTAGCACGTTTAGCTCACATGTCCAAAAGCTGGCGCCGGTCCAGGCGAACTCGGGCGAAATTTTCAAAAAGTTATATTCCAGGTCGAATAAACTGGTCAAACTAAGAAGAGAATCAATCTTCAGGATGTTATTTTCATATATATCCAATAACGTTCCAACCGGAGCATTCGTTTTTGTCTACAGAGTAACGGAACGCAAGGCGATATAATAAGTACTGTGCTTAACCAGGAACTGGCATTCTGCCAGACCAGTGACTCAAATAGCTGCCATCCGGTCCCACATCACACTAGAGGCTTCATTCCACGTTCTACTGACTGTTGACATCTAGTGGAAGGCGTAGGAATTGCGAACACATCCATATCTTATTTGGATGTGAATAGGCGATAAGTTGAAAATCAACCAGCCCCAGAATTTCCACTTCCTGTTTGGAAGTTTGCCTGCCCTATGAGTTCTGTTATACTCACAGACATACAGTGGGGCAAAAAAGTATTTGTCAGCCACCAATTGTGCAAGTTCTCCCACTTAAAAAGATGAGAGAGGCCTGTAATTTTCATCATAGGGACACTTCAACTATGACAGACAAAATGAAAAAAAAAATACAGAAAATCACATTGTAGGATTTTTAATGAATTTATTTGCAAATTATGGTGGAAAATAAGTATTTGGTCACCTACAAACAAGCAAGATTTCTGGCTCTCACAGACCTGTAACTTCCTCTTTAAGAGGCTCCTCTGTCCTCCACTCATTACCTGTATTAATGGCTCCTGTTTGAACTTGTCATCAGTATAAAAGACACCTGTCCACAACCTCAAACAGTCACACTCCAAACTCCACTATGGCCAAGACCAAAGAGCTGTCAAAGGACACCAGAAACAAAATTGTAGACCTGCACCAGGCTGGGAAGATTGAATCTGCAATAGGCAGCTTGGTTTGAAGAAATCAACTGTGGGAGCAATTATTAGGAAATGGAAGACATACAAGAACATTGAAAATCTCCCTCGATCTGGGGCTCCACGCAAGATCTCACCCAGTGGGGTCAAAATGATCACAAGAACGGTGAGCAAAAATCCCAGAACCGCACAGGGGGACCTAGTGAATGACCTGCAAAGAGCTGGGACCAAAGTAACAAAGGCTACCATCAGTAACACACTATGCCGCCAGGGACTCAAATCCTGCAGTGCAAGACATCTCCCCCTGCTTAAGCCAGTACATGTCCAGGCCCGTCTGAAGTTTGCTAGAGAGCATTTGGATGATCCAGAAGAAGATTGGGAGAATGTCATATGCTCAGATGAAACCAAAATATAACTTTTTGGTAAAAACGCAACTCGTCGTGTTTGGAGGACAAAGAATGCTGAGTTGCATCCAAAGAACACCATACCTACTGTGAATCATGGGGGTGGAAACATCATGCTTTGGGGCTGTTTTTCTGCAAAGGGACCAGGACGACTGATCCGTGTAAAGGAAAGAATGACTGGGGCCATGTATCGTGAGATTTTGAGTGAAAACCTCCTTCCATCAGCAAGGGCATTGAAGATGAAACGTGGTTAAGTCTTTCAGCATGACAATGATCCCAAACACACCGCCCGGGCAACGAAGGAGTGGCTTCGTAAGAAGCATTTCAAGGTCCTGGAGTGGCCTAGCCAGTCTCCAGATCTCAACCCCATAGAAAATCTTTGGAGGGAGTTGAAAGTCTGTGTTAGCCAGCAACAGCCCAAAAACATCACTGCTCTAGAGGAGATCTGCATGGAGGAATGGGCCAAAATACCTGCAACAGTGTGTGAAAACCTTGTGAAGACTTACAGAAAACGTTTGACCTCTGTCATTGCCAACAAAGGGTATACAACAAAGTATTGAGATAAACTTTTGTTATTGACCAAAAACTTATTTTCCACCATATTTTGCAAATAAATTCATAAAAAATCCTATAATGTGATTTTCTAGATTTTTTTTCTCTCATTTTGTCTGTCATAGTTGAAGTGTACCTATGATGGAAATTACAGGCCTCTCTCATCTTTTTAAGTGGGAGAACTTGCACAATTGGTGGCTGACTAAATACTTTTTTGCCCCACTGTATTCAAACAGTTTTAGAAACTTCAGTGTTTTCTATCCAATAGTAATACAAATTTGCATATATTAGCATCTGGAGGCAGTTCACTATGGGCACGCAATTCATCCAAAGTGAAAATGCTGCCCCCTATCCCTTAAAGGTTAACCTTTGTAGCCTTCTGCCTGGTGTGTTTAACTTATTGGTATTTATGGTATTTTTAAAGCTATTTTTTGAATGTATTATTTGTATTTTTTCTAATTTGAGTATATTATTTATATTGCTTTGTGTTGTCGTGTGTGTGTGTGTGTAAAACTTAATAAACAGAGTTTTCAAAAAGAGATTGCGTCATATGTGGATCTGTGGATCTTTTGAGGCGGTATGCAAATTGGAGTGTGTCTAGGGTTTCCGGGGGGAATAATGTTGATGTGGCTGCAATCCCAATATCGGGATAAGTGTCATTAACAACCGCTGAATAGCATAGCGCTACATTCAATAAATATTACTTCAAATATTTATATTCATGAAATCACAAGTGCAATATAGAAAAACACAGTTTAGCCTTTTGTTAATCCACCTGTCGTGTCAGAATTTGAAATTATGCTTTCAGCGAAAGCAATCCAAGCGTTTGTGTAAGTTTATCGATCGCACTACAAAACATTAAGTACACTTGGCATCAGGAAGCTTGGTCACGAAAATCAGAAAAGCAATCAAATTAATTTACCTTTCTGAATAATCTTTAAATCCAGCAAAGGGAGGCTATGGAACATTGAGTTTTCAAAATAGAAGCCACTTCCTGTTTTGATTTTCCTCAGGGTTTCGCCTGCAATATCAGTTCTGTTATACTCACAAACAATATTTTGACCGTTTTGGAAACTTTAGTGTTTTCTAATAATAATAATAATATGCATATATTAGCAACTGAGGCTGAGGAGCTGGTCGATTACAATGGGAACTTTTTCATCCAAGCTACTCAATACTGCCCCTGCAGCCATAAAAAGTTAACGGTCTTGTTCACATCGGCTATGTAGAGCATGATCGCACAGACGTCCGGAACAGCTGGTGCTCTCGTTCATGCTTCAGTGTTAATTGCCTCGAAGCAGCATTAAAGGCATTTAGCCCGTCTGGTAGGCTAGCGTCACTGGGCAGCTCACGGCTGGATTTCCCTTTGTTGTCCATAATAGTTTTGCAAGCCCTGCCACATTTGACGAGCATCAGAGCCAGTGTAGTATGATTCAATCTTAGTCCTGTATTGATGCTTTGTCTGTTTGATTGTTCATCTAAGGGCATAGTGGAATTTCTTATAGGTGTCCTGATTATTGTCCCGCTCCTTGAAAGCGGCAGCTCTGGCCTTTAGCTCGGTGCAGATGTTGCCTCTAATCCATGGCTTCTGGTTGGGATATGTACGTATGATCACTGTGGGGTTATGCATATGTATTGTTGATGCACTTATTTATGTACGGTCACTGTGGGGATATGTCCATATGATCTATGCACTTATTTATGAAGCCAGTGACTGAGTTGGTATACTCCTTATTGTCATTGGATGAATCCCAGAACATATTCCAGTCTGTGCTAGCAAAACAGTCCTGTAGCGTAGCATCCACATCATCTGACCACTTCCGTATTGAGCAAGTCACTGATAGTTCCTGCTTTAGTGTTTGCTTGTTAGCAGGAATCAGGAGGATATAATTATTTTCAGATTTTCGAGATGGATAGTGAGTGAAAGCTTTGTACGCATCTCTGTGTGTGGAGTACAGGTGGTCTAGGGTTTTTTTCCCCCTCTGGTTGCACGTGTGACATGCTGGTAGAAATGAGGTAAAAAGGATTTAAGTTTGCCTGCAAGTCCCCTGCCACTAGGAGCTGCGCTTCTGGATGAGCATTTTCTTGTTTGCTCATGGCCTTATACACCTCGTTGAATGTGATCTTAGTTTCAGCGTCGGGTTGTTGTGGGAAATAGACAGCTTCAGAAAATATAGATAAACTCTCTTGATAAATAGTGTGGTCTACAGCTTATGATGAGGTGCTCTACCTCAGGTGAGCAAAACCTTGAGACTTCTTTAACCTCTCTGGGATCGTTCGGGATGCTAGCGTCCCACCTAGCCAACAGCCAGTGAAAGTGCAGGGCGCCAAATTCAAAACAGAAATCTCATAATTAAAATTCCTCAACCATACAAGTATTTTACACCATTTTAACTTCTTGACGCTACCCATCCCGTTAGCGGGATCATTTTCGTCAGCAACCGCTGAATAGCATAGCACCACAGTCAAATAATATTACAAAAAAATATTCATATTCATGAAATCACAAGTGCAATATTGCAAAACACAGCTTAGCCTTTTGTTAATCCACCTGTCGTCTCAGATTTGGAAATTATGCTTTACAGCGAAATCAATCCAAGCGTTTGTGTAAGTTTATCGATAGCACAGCAAAACATTATGTACACTAAGCATTAAGTAGCTAGGTCACAAATAATCAGAAAAGCAATCAAATTAATCGTTTACCTTTGATGATCTTCGGATGTTTTCACTTACGAGACTCCCAGTTACACAACAAATGTTATTTTTGTTCCATAAAGATTATTTTTATACCCCAAATACCTCAGTTTGTTTGTCGCGTTATGTTCAGCAATCCACAGGAAAGAGCGGTCACGACAACGCAGACGTATATTCCAAAAAATATCCATAATGTCCACAGAAACATGTCAAACGTTTTTTATAATCAATCCTCAGGTTGTTTTTTAAATATATATTCGATAATATATCACTCTGAGAGCCCCCACCTATCCACTTACACAATGTGATCTTTCACACTCATTTTTCTAAATAAAAGCCTGAAACTATGTCTAACGACTGTTGACACTTAGGGAAGCCATAGAAAAAGGAATCCGGTTGATATCCCTTTAAATGGAGGATAGGCATGCAAAGGAACAGAGAGGTTTCAAAATAAGAGGCACTTCCTGATTGGACTTTCCTCAGGTTTTCACCTGCAATATCAGTTCTGTTATACTCACAGACAATATTTTGTATAGTTTTGGAAACTTTAGAGTGTTTTCTATCCTAATCTGACAATTATATGCATATTCTAGTTTCTGGGCCTGAGAAATAGGCAGCTTCAAATGGGTACGTTTTTTTGCCAAAAATAAAAACACTGTCCCCTACACGCAAAAGGTTAAGGATACACTTCTCGTTAATCCAATCACAGTGTCCGATTCCAAAAAGGCTTTTTGGCGAAAGCAGAACATATCATTATGTTACGTCAGCAACTAGTCACAGAAAGCATTCAGCCATTTTCCAACCAACGAGAGGTGTCACAAAAAGCAGAAATAGAGATAAAATGAATCACTAACCTCTGACGATCTTCATCAGATGACACTCCCAGGACTCAATGTTAAACAATACATGTATGTTTTGTTCGATCAAGTTCATATTTATATCCAAAAACCTCAGTTTACATTGGCTCCATGTTCAGAAATGCCTCCAAAACATCTGGAGAAATTGCAGAGAGCCACATCAAATAACAGAAATACTCATCATAAACTTTGATGAAAGATACATATTTTACATAGAATTAAAGATAAACGTGTTCTTAATGCAACCACTGTGTCAGATTTCAAAAAAGCTTTACGGCAAAAGCACAATATTCAATAATCTGATAACAGCGTTCAGCCACAAAAGCAAGCCATACAGTTACCCGCCAAATTGTGTCAACAAAAGTCATAAATAGCATTATAAATCTTCACTTACCTTTGCTGATATTCATGGGAATGCACTCCCCGGACTCCCACTTCCACAATACATTTTTGTTTTGTTCAATTACGTCCATATTTATGTCCAAATACCTCGTTTTTTTGTGTGCGCGTTTAGTTCACTATTCCAAAGGCACAATGCGCGAGCGCAAAATCCAGACGAAAAGCCAAAAGATTTCCCTTACAATCAATCCTTGGGGTCTTTTTATAATAAATTTTCAATAATATTCCAACCGGACAAGAACTTATTCCTTATGGAGGAAAAAAGAAGGAACGGCGCGCCCGCGTGACCGCGCAGTAAACAACTGATTGGCCTCAGCCTAGTCCACTTGTTGAAACAGCTCTTATTCGACCACCTTCCACAATAGAAGCCTCAAACAACTTTCTAAAGACTGTTGACATCTGCTGGAAGCCTTGGGAAGTGCAATCTGGCCCCATAGACACAGCATATTGGATAAGCAATCACTTAAATTAAACTACAAACGTCAGATGTCCCACTTCCTGGTTGTATTTGTCTCAGGTTTTCACCTAACACATGAGTTATGTTATACTCACAGACATCATTCAAACAGTTTTAGAAACTTCAGAGTGTTTTCTATTCAATACTAATAATATGCATATATTAGCACCTGGGACAAAGTAGCAGGCAGCTTACTCTGGGCACCTTATTCATCCAAGCTACTCAATACTGCCCCCTGTCACCAAGAAGTTAATATTACATTTGCTTTTCTTCTTCATGCGAATGATGAGCATTTGGTCCTTGGCTGGGAGCAACATTATATCCTTTGCGTCCGACTCATTAAAGAAATAATATTTGTCCAGGTCGAGGTGAGTAATCGCTGTGCTGATATCCAGAAGCTCTTTTTGGTCATAAGAGACGGTAGGATCAACATTATGTACAAAATAAGTTACAAACAATGCAAAAAAAACCACAAAATAGCACAATTGGTTAAGAACCCGTAAAACAGCACCCATCCCCTCCGGCACCATTTTTAGTCATCAAGGGAACATGTTCAGATGTTCAGTAAAAGTGTTTTGGCTTGCACCTGCCTCAGTATGTTAAACTTGTGTTGAACTTCTTTATTTATTTTACAGCAGCTTGGAATGACTTGGCTTAAAGCTACCCCCCTTATAACAAGTGTTTATTGAAGAAAATAGACTTGAACCCGTTCCATTCTCATCTCTAATACAGACCCATCTCCCCATGCAGCTAACAGAGACATACAGCATGGCTGATTACACCCAGTTCACTGGCCAGCCAGCACAGACAGACTGACAGACAATGGCTTCATACCAAATGGCACTCTATTCCCTTATAAGCGCACAGGAGCCCTGGTCAAAAGTAGTGCACTAAATAGGGAATAGGGTGCGATTATGGACGAAGGCACAGTGACCCAGCCATGAAGAATAATGGGTATTTTAACAATAGGCACATCTTCCTAGAACAAGGAGAGGAGAAGGCCAATATGGCATCAGCTGTTTTAGACAAGGGGACAGCTGGGAGACAGGGAGCATCAAGTGGATCTTATTTAGGAACAAATATTTCAGGAATTAAATATTTAATTTACTAAAAATGTATTTCAGCCGGTATATAATGTAAATCCTACAGTAGTTGTAATGAAGCCTTACATCTGAATCAGAGTGACCAAAAACTCTGGTGTCCATCTTAGACCAGGGGTCAGTTCTCATTGACTTGTCACAACTGAAAGATGTATAGGCTGTAGGCACGTGCACAGATAGGAGTCTACCTGTGTCGAGCACACGCCCCTTCACCCTCCCACTCACTTAGTGCCCTTCTGGGTGATGGTATAATTATGGTATACAGTTTCGTATACAGTCTTTGTCGTTGTAGTTCTGAACCCACTACGGTCACACGTCGAATGTGAATAGCTAGCTAGCTACCTAGTTTAAATATCAGCAGTACTGCCACAGCAGCATAACATTTGATTAACACTTAATAAAACTTGATTTACATCATCAATATTCGATCTGATTGGCTGATACGTGCAGCAGAGCAAGGCAGAAAGACACGGTGAGGAGCGGCTGTATCAACGACCCTCTACTCAACTCCATCCCTTCATCAGCCGAGAGTAGCATGTGTGTCAGGGCAGCAGCAATACGGGTAGTCCAGACTCTAGCTAATCACCATATACTAACATATCCACACATGCCACTAGCCAGCCAACCCATATATCATGAGTTAGAAGATGATGAATATTATATTATGAAGTTATTATTTAAGTATTTAAGAGCATTGAAGATAAATCACAATCAGTGAAAAAAAGAATCAAGCTAGCTGACTAACTAGCAGATTTACATCAACCTCAATGGTCAGCTGATAGCCCCCGTTCTTTTCCTGATGTCAATCATGTTAAGCACCTGCCCCCTGAAAGGGTCAAAATGCTCATTTGTGTCCGGATACAAGTTAATCAAGTTCCTAATGAGGACTGACAGAGAATTAATATTAATTATATAAGTTCAAAGAGGGCCTACACACCTGTCTCCATTAATAGTAAAGTGACAGTGTAATTTCCGTGTGTACCGTTGGAGAGAGAGGGTAATATCCCTGGAGCTAGAGTTGGAGCCTGGCAACGTGTGAGTTATCTAAATGTGTTTATTGCTGTCAGGCAGGCACATTGGCGAGCAGGCTGGTGGTCGGGCGGGCGGGCTGGGGAGTGGGGAATAGAAATGCATAAGCTGAATATCAGCTTCCACCGGCTGCGTATGTGGTCTCTGAGTTTCATATTAAGTTATATTAGTCAGTTGAGCGGTATCTGTTTCATAGAAAAAGGACAGCTTTTCATATTTCTCTCCTTGCTGTTTTCCCATTACCATTCTTCATGTAGATGCTCTATTGTTTATTGACTAGAGACGCAAATTATGAAAGAGTATAGGAACGGAGCAGGCCTAAAAGCCGCTTCAAATAGATTGAGGCTGGCAAGCCGAGAGCAGAGCGCACACTAGCTGCCAAGGTGTGTGCTCTAGCTGCCACGGTGTGCCCCCCCATCCTTATTCTCAATATGAAATGTATTTTTAAAAAACAGGTGCTGAAAAAATGAGAGAAAGACAGACAAGAATGCACACACACACACACAAGCATGAAAGCACCCATCCATATGAGCACACAGTCACAGCTCTCACCCCTCATTTCCTGTTCTTTGGTTATCATGTAATATGGTTATTATGATAGACTTTTGATCATGGTCTCCTACAGATAATTCTGTTTTTTAGATTACATAAACCATCTCTGTTTAGATTACATTACCATCTCTGTTTAGATTACATTACCACATCTTATTAGATTACATAAGACATCTCTGTTTAGATTACATAAACCAACTCTCTGAGCCATTATCAACCCAGATTGTTGCTGCCTGGCTGCCACTGGTGCTCATATAGTCCTACCTCAGTGTGTGTGTGTGTGTGTATTGCCACACTGATGAGAATAAGGTAGGAATGGTAATGCAGTAGCAGGAAGAGGGGAGGTCATTTGTTGAGTGCAGAAATGTCATGATATATCACAGAAAAGATGAATGCAGTTAATAGACTGTGGCACAACCATTAAATGCAGTTGTAATGGAATCAAACACAGCCATTTTACTCCACAGCACAGGACAACACACACACACACACACACACACACACACACACACACACACACACACACACACACAGGTATGTGTTTCTAAAGGACCATCCAACCAGCCCAGCATGCGGCCCAGAATGCAGTGTCTTCTCTCTTTCTCCTTGCTTTCTTTCCCCCTCTCCTTTCTCTCTCTCTCTGTCTTTTTCTCTCTCTGGGTTCTCTCTCTCTCTCTCTCTAACTTCCATCTCCACTATCATCTCCAAAACAGATATCATTTTATGCATAGCACGGGTGTCCATCCTCAAAGATGGTAATTATATTTTGTTCCAGGATGAAATGATCTTATTGATTAATGAAAGCATTACTGACACCTCTTGTGGTTCAGGTGGAAATATAACTTGTGTACTCTGCTACGAAGACAGAAAATCTTTAGAAAATGTAGATTAAAAAAAATCAACTAGCAAATTACATTTACAGAGGTGGAATCGCCAAAACGCAAGTGTAAAGTGGTAAAACATGTATTTTTCTAGTGGTGCTAGACATTTTATAGACAAAAGGATAATTAGGCTATCTTTTTTTAAATGTGTGCATGCTTTTCTCCTTTGAGGAAAAAAACAGCCGTTTTATGGAGGAGAGGAGGATGGAGGAGTTGAGGAGAGGACAGACTCTTAACCAATTGAGGAAAGGCCCATCTCTCTCATAATGATTCTTGAACCTCCAACATCAAAGTCCTGAGATAAGAGTAGACCGTTTTTTCCCTAATGTTCTACACACACAGTGCATCAGACAAGATCCATTGATGACGTTGTCTTTCATCCCTGTAATATCTCCAGAACCGATATAATTGTATGCATTTTATGAGTACCCATCAAGGATTTTCATTATTTCGTGAATCCTTGTATGTTCCAGGATAAAATACCTTATTGATTGAAGAAAGTATTACTGCTTTCAGGCGTGAAATTTTACTTGTGTACTAGCAAATCATTGGAAAATGGAGATCTTTGTGTTCATGAATGGAATAATATGAATCAAAGACCAAAACATGCAGATATTTTCTGATTCGTTGCCAGCCACAGCACAGTAATAATGAATTCAGAGAAAAACAATCTTATTTTAAATGGACTTAAAATGACTGTAAAAGTACCATTATTTGTTGGTTAATTCTTGCATACTGATACCAAAGGAACCATAAAATGATGAAATAATAGCATCAGACTGACCAGCTGAGAACAATCACCTCTGTGATGAATGACTTCTGTCTGGTTCCCTGTTTGAGCCCAGAGTCTCTGTCCCCTGATTACTCACCTGTTCCTGCTCTATCTGGGGATGGATAAACCAAGCAGCATGTCATTACCGCCTGATATTGGACTGACACTGAAGTCTGCAGAGAGATATTCTGGACCTGATTCTGAGTGACATGTTTGAATGAACACACACGCACGTACGGATCTACACATGCACATGCACACACAGAGAAGCACACACAAACACACACCCTATAAGTCATGTGCCCTAAAATCACAGTATGGTTGGGTACCCACTAATTCATGGTCTTGTTATGGACGTCCCCTGTCTGACAGGCTATAGGGGGATAGATGTAGACCGTAGTCTAACCCTCCTGATAGATGTAGACTGTAGACTCCAACCCCCAATCTAAATCAGCCTGCTGTCAGACATTACAATACATCCACCTGTCACAGTGGACCACGTGCCATGGCTTTCCCCAAAACCATCCATCCCTCTGTGGAGCATTGACACTATGGAGAGACTCAGGGCTGGGAGCAGCACGAGCAATGATGACACCATCCAAAAACATGGCAGACATTGAATGAATATAAACACAAAAAATGAAGGCTGCGAGTGCTGGAAAAAAATCTGCCTCAGTTACAGTTATTTGAATAATTCAATGGATGTTTTGTACACAAAAGTGATGACTAAAGTGTCTTATTAGGAATTTTCTAATTCGACTTCTATTTGGCAGTGTATGGAAATTGTCTTTCTGCACCGGGCATCAGTTAAACTGCAGTACTGAAGCAAAACTGTAGGAACAGTCAAAACTGTGCTTCTAGACCTGAACCCTGGCCCCTTTGCCTGCAATGCTGATCTTTGGCGCTACGGATTGAATCCACTAATTCTCCTTAGCTCAGTGTTCTTCACTCCTGGTTTAATGGATCCACAGGGTCTAGTGAATGGTTTTGTTTCAGCCTAAAACTAACTCAAGATTCAGTGAATCAACACAGCTTTACTATACAGACAGTGTTGTCTGAAGGTAAATAAAACACCCCCTGATTGTTGTGAGGGAGAAGGGTCATTAATCTCCAGTGTACCATCCACACTGACCCTGTTCATGTTGGGGCTGCCATGTTCAGAGGCTTGACCCAGTATTTTCAGCAGTTGCCTAATAAAATATGTCAATTTTAGCTACCTCAACATCATAGCACTCAAGGGCACTGCCATTATGGAAAACAGTGACCATTCAGGTAAGTGGTGGTAGTATTATCAGGATGAGTTCAGGTAAGTGGTGGTAGTATTATCACGATGAGTTAACCAGCTTTACGCGTGAGGAAACCATGAATAAGGTCATGAATAAGGTCATGAATAAGGTCTAGTGAACCTGCCGGTTGAAAAAGCATCTACTTAATTAATTTAACAGCATTCTCCATGCACTGTAATTTATAAATTGATAAGACCTATTGATAAGAGCTAGGTAAATGAGTTATCTGTTAGAAGGGGATTGTAAATGTAGGCTAAATAACAATTGTTTTAGATATATTTTACATTATGATCAATGGAGACGAATGTGAAATCAGTCAAAAGGAAGCAAACTGAAAATCATATCAACATAAGAGGTATTGCAGACCCTTTTCCACAGTGAAGTAGGCTATAAATAGCAGTGCCACTAATTGTGTGCCCTTTTAATTTGCGTGGGAGAAATTTGGAGACTCAAGCTAAAGGCTTATGTAGGGCTGAACCTGCAGAGTTGATGTATGCGCTTTCGAATGTTTTAATTATATACCCAGGCTTTTCTCCATTTTATTTGACCATTTGTATCATTTTAAATATTAGCCACTATCGGGATCTAGTCAGGAATACCCACATACATTTATAACTGTCACTTAAGTGTTAGTTTTCTTCCATTTGTATCCGACATTTTGCAAAATTCCATTCCATTCCGTTTACTTTTCTGTCTTCTGTCACGGCCTTGTAAATTATTCCTGGGGTCGCTAGCATTCGTGGATAATATTAGGCTAACGTTGTGCAATAATTTGGGACATGTAGCCTCTTTGAATCATTATGGAACTCAGACCACTGGCTCTCCAAACCCGTTTTTTTACGATTCATACATACATTTTCAATCTACCAGTTGGGCTGAAACAGAGACAGATATGCATTCATGGCTTTCTTTCATTGATCCCTATATTCTGACCCCGTTCTCTTGATGTATTCTAGTCTGTCGACAAAATTCTAATTAATGGTACACCATGTTTAAAGGGATGGCTTAAGATAGATGTACTGAAACCAAGTTCAACGAAAACTCCACGAGAATGTGTGGGAGTGTTTACAGTTATTTAATTAAATTCATTCAGCCCACCCAAGAGAAGCACATCTACAATGCCTATTACGCACCTGCATAAAATAAGTCTGAATACCAAGTACTGAGAAGTGTGTAGGAAAGGCGTACAGTCGGTCGGAATCGGGCCCCTTGTGAGGATCTGTGATGAAAGGCTTTTTATAGACATCACAACTCCACTCACCTTGAGATGGGCCATGCAGATTGGCACAGTAAAAATAGACATGGGTCTATTAATTAGTGTGTGTGCACGCAGGTGTGTGTGGGAGAGTATGCACAGAAGCTCCTCTAGCCTTGTGGGGATGCTAAGTAAGATTTAGTTACACCTTTTGTATTCTACTTTTCTAATTATTGTTATAGAGATGTGATGTTATAAAGGTATTAGAGGTGTTATAGAGGTGTTATAGTGGTGTTACAGAGGTGTTAGAGGTGTTATGTAGATGTTTCTGAGGTGTTATAGAGATGTTATAAAGGAGTTATATGGATGTTAAAGAGGTATAGAGATATAGATGTGTTATAGAGATGTTATAGAGATATTGAGATGTTAATGAGATGTTATAGAGGTGTTATATAGATGATATAGAGATGTTAAAGATATATGGAGATGTCAGAGAGATGTTTTAGAGGTGCTAGAGGTATTAAAGGTGTTAGAGGTGTTATAGAGGTGTTATAGCGATATAGAGGTGTTGTAGAGGTATTATAGTGTTGTTATAGAGATGATATAGAGAAGTTCTAGAGAAGTTAGAGGTGTTATAGAGGTGTTATGTAGATGTCACAAAGGTGTTTTAGAGATGTTATAAAGGTGTAATATAGATGTTATAGAGGTATAGATATATTGATGCGTTATAGAGATGTTAGAGATGTTATAGTCATATAGAGATACAGATGTATTATAGAAATGTTATAGAGATGCTATAGAGGTGTTATAGAAGTGTTATATAGATATAGAGGTGTTATATAGGTGTTATAGAGTTGTTATAGAAATGTTATAGAGAGGTGTTACAGAGGTGTTATAGTGGTGTTACAAAGGTGTTAGAGGTGTTATGTAGATGTTTCTGAGGTGTTATAGAGATGTTATAAAGGAGTTATATGGATGTTAGAGGTATAGAGATGTTAATGAGATGTTATAGAGGTGTTATATAGATGTTATAGAAATGTTAAAGATATATGGAGATGTCAGAGATGTTTTAGAGGTGCTAGAGGTATTAAAGGTGTTAGAGGTGTTATAGAGGTGTTATAGCGATATGGAGGTGTTGTAGAGGTATTATAGAGTTGTTATAGAGATGATATAGAGAAGTTATAGAGAAGTTATAGAGGTGTTATGTAGATGTCACAAAGGTGTTTGAGGTGTTTTAGAGATGTTATAAAGGTGTAATATAGATGTTATAGAGGTATAGATATATTGATGCGTTATAGAGATGTTAGAGATGTTATAGTCATATAGAGATACAGATGTATTATAGAAATGTTATAGAGATGTTATAGAGATACATATAGGTGTTATAGAGGTGTTATAGAGGTGTTATAGAAATGTTATAGCGGTGTTATAGAGGTGTTATAGAGGTATTAAAGAGATGTTATACTTACTTACTTACTGACTTTATTGTCCCCATGGGGAAATTTTGTTGCAGTGTCGTGTACACGTTTAAAGTGGCATCTAAATACAAAACAAGATTGACAATACAACTTTCATAACAGTTACGCACCAATAAAAATAATAATAATAGTAAGAAATAAGAAATACAACTTTTTTTTAAAAGAAGAAAAGACTAGCCTGCTGGCCTTACGGAGTCAATGGGAACATTCGCCGAGCTATTTAGGAGGGATATCACACCTGGCACAAATGATTGTCTCGTTCTGTTTTTCCTGCTGAGGGGTGCCCTATACCTGCGCCCAGAGGGGAGTAATTCAAAGTCCAGGTACAGGGGGTGGCTTGGGTCTAAAATGATTTTGTGAGCCTTACAGAGGGCCCTGACCTTAAAGATCTCATCCAGGTCTGTCTGTTTGACTCCAAGTACCTTGCTTGCTGTGGTAATAATCCTTCTCAGCATGTTTCTCTGGCTGACAGTGGCATTGCCAAACCAACAAACAATATAAAAAGTTAAAATAATCTCAATAAAGGATTTGTGAAACAGAGTCAGTATAGTACAATCTATATTAAAAGAACCCAACTTTTTTAGACAGAACAGTCTCTGTTGGCTCTTTTTGTAGACCAGGTCTGTACATTTACTCCACTGAAGCTTATTGTCCAAAAGGACACCCAGATATTTATATTCCTCTACAATGTCTACAGTGCCTTGCGAAAGTATTCGGCCCCCTTGAACTTTGCGACCTTTTGCCACATTTCATGCTTCAAACATAAAGATATACAACTGTATTTTTTTGTGAAGAATCAACAACAAGTGGGACACAATCATGAAGTGGAACGACATTTATTGGATATTTCAAACTTTAACAAATCAAAAACTGAAAAATTGGGCGTGCAAAATTATTCATCCCCCTTAAGTTAATACTTTGTAGCGCCACCTTTTGCTGCGATTACAGCTGTAAGTCGCTTGGGGTATGTCTATCAGTTTTGGACATCGAGAGACTGAAATTTTTTCCCATTCCTCCTTGCAAAACAGCTCGAGCTCAGTGAGGTTGGATGGAGAGCATTTGTGAACAGCAGTTTTCAGTTCTTTCCACAGATTCTCAATTGGATTCAGGTCTGGACTTTGACTTGGCCATTCTAACACCTGGATATGTTTTTTTTTTAACCATTCCATTGTAGATTTTGCTTTATGTTTTGGATCATTGTCTTGTTGGAAGACAAATCTCCGTCCCAGTCTCAGGTCTTTTGCAGACTACATCAGGTTTTCTTCCAGAATGGTCCTGTATTTGGCTCCATCCATCATCCCATCAATTTTAACCATCTTCCCTGTCCCTGCTGAAGAAAAGCAGGCCAAAACCATGATGCTGCCACCACCATGTTTGACAGTGGGGATGGTGTGTTCAGCTGTGTTGCTTTTACGCCAAACATAACGTTTTGCATTGTTGCCAAAAAGTTCAATTTTGTTTTCATCTGACCAGAGCACCTTCTTCCACATGTTTGGTGTGTCTCCCAGGTGGCTTGTGGCAAACTTTAAACAACACTTTTTATGGATATCTTTAAGAAATGGCTTTCTTCTTGCCACTCTTCCATAAAGGCCAGATTTGTGCAATATACGACTGATTGTTGTCCTATGGACAGAGTCTCCCACCTCAGCTGTAGATCTCTGCAGTTCATCCAGAGTGATCATGGGCCTCTTGGCTGCATCTCTGATCAGTCTTCTCCTTGTATGAGCTGAATGTTTAGAGGGACGGCCAGGTCTTGGTAGATTTGCAGTGGTCTGATACTCCTTCCATTTCAATATTATCGCTTGCACAGTGCTCCTTGGCATGTTTAAAGCTTGGGAAATCTTTTTGTATCCAAATCCGGCTTTAAACTTCTTCACAACAGTATCTCGGACCTGCCTGGTGTGTTCCTTGTTCTTCATGATGCTCTCTGCGCTTTTGACGGACCTCTGAGACTATCACAGTGCAGGTGCATTTATACGGAGACTTGATTACACACAGGTGGATTGTATTTATCATCATTAGTCATTTAGGTCAACATTGGATCATTCAGAGATCCTCACTGAACTTCTGGAGAGAGTTTGCTGCACTGAAAGTAAAGGGGCTGAATAATTTTGCACGCTCAATTTTTTAGTTTTTGATTTGTTAAAGTTTGAAATATCCAATAAAGGTCATTCCACTTCATGATTGTGTCCCACTTGTTGTTGATTCTTCACAAAAAAATACAGTTTTATATCTTTGTTTGAATCCTGAAATGTGGCAAAAGGTCGTAAAGTTCAAGGGGGCCGAATACTTTCGCAAGGCACTGTATATTCTGGCCTCTGATAGATGTTGCAGAGGTAGGTGTTGTATGCTTCCTGAAGTCTATGCACATCTCTTTGGTCTTATTGGTATTGAGGATCAAGTGTGATTCCTCACACCACTCTACAAAGTCATCTAGGACCGGGCCATGATGTTCCTCATCATCATGCAACAGGCTGATCAAGGCAGTGTCATCAGCGAACTTAACGAGGTGTCTGTCAGTATGGGAACTAGTACAACTATTAGTGTACAAGATGTACAGAAGTGGGGACAAAACACATCCCTGAGGAGAGCCTGTGTTGGTATTGCGTATATCCGACACATGGGGACCTATTCTGTGCCAGAATGCAAGGCTGGATTGTGTTAAAGGCAGAAGAAATGTCAACAAACAGAACCCTGACATGGGATTTGGCACCCTCTAGATGTCTATAGACCATGTTAAGGAGGATAAGGATGGCATCATCAACTCCTCTGCTGGGCTGATAGGCAAACTGAAACGGGTCGAGGAGCTTCTGGGTGACACTGAGAATCTGACTTTTCACAAGTTTCTCAAGGCCTTTCATAACTAAGGATGTGAAGGCGACAGGGCCGTAGTCATTCAGCACAGAGGGATTAGATTAGTGGTTCGTAACCTTGTTGGAGGTACTGAACCCCACCAGTTTCATTTGCGCATTCACCGAACCCTTTTTAAATTGGAAAAATAAAATGTGATTTTTTCAAGTTCAAAACATAGGTATATATTTTACTGGTGCACAAAATGAACCGTGCATCAACATCACTGTGTTCAAAGAACAAAATCATCAAAACATGATTTTCACACAAAAACATAATAATTAATATTTACTGCAAATCAGTGTGACTTCTGCTGTTGCCTTTCAGAGACCAGTTCAGAAATGCGCGGCTTCACCTTGGCAAGTGCCACTCATGTCATTTTTGCAAAAAAGTCTGTTCCTTTTCTTCGTTTTTATGTCCAGCATCCTCGAAAAGGATTGCTCGCAAAGATATGTTGTAACAAACGGCATGAAAATCTCCAGAGCTTTCTTAGGAACAACAGGGTACTGCCATTTGTTGAAGAGTTGCTGTTGAACCTGGCTCTGCTGAATTTCAATGATTTCATCGAGGTATTCATTATTGACATCTGTTGTCTCAACACTAAACGTGAATGGCTGTCTCACCCATGCTGGATATGACTCTCTTGTAGGGAAGTATCCGTCGAGAGACTTTGCAAGCTCATCTAAGTGCGTGGCAATTGCTTGCTTCAGTTCCGCGGGTACAGAAATGTCTCCGATTCCAGATACATCTTCGATCTTACTTACACAGTCGTCCAGCAGGGGAAAGTTTGCGAAGTTATCGTTCTCTGTTCGGCGTTTCCATAACGGTAGCTTTTTTTGAAAAGCCTTCCGGTTTTCCTCCGCTTCGATGATGTTGACTCCACCGCCCTGCATCTTTTGATTGAGATGATTGAGAGCTGCGAAGATATCAGCCATGTACGCTAAAATGAGAATGAACTCCGAATTTTTGAAGCAATCTGCATGACAATGTTGGTGCTCTTGCAAAAACAGGGCTAATTCCACACGCACGGCAAAAACACGATTCAGCACCGGTCCCCGGGTTAACTACCGATTGTTAGAATGGTACAGAAGTACCTCGAATTCAGAGCCCATTTCTTTACACAACTCACTGAAGATGCGGTGCCTCAGAGCACTAGTTCGCACATAGTTCACGCATTCCACTACAATTTGTAATACTTCTACCAGTTTTGGAGGCAAGGTTTTTGTTGCCAACGCATGTCTGTGCGGAATACAATGTGTAACCATGATGTGTGGTGCATCGGCTTTCACTAGCGCACCCAAACCAGACTTTCTTCCCAGACTGCAGAAACAATATCCCACGAAAGATTGTTGTCTTTGAAGAAGTCATCCACAAGTTTTTTCACATCGGCTGCCTTAGTTGTTGTTGTAAGAGGCTTACAAAATAAAAAATCTTCCTTTATCACGTCGTCTTTCACATAGCGCACGAATACAGCAAACTGGCTTAGATTGGAAACATCTGTGTTCTCGTCTAGTTGAAGGCTGAAATTTGCCAGGCTTGAAATCAGATCTACAACTACTTGAGCCAAGATGTCTTTGCTCACGTCCTCTATTCTGTCGCTGATGGTGTCATCTGAAAGAGGAATTTGGGATAATTTAACTTCAGCCTCTTTTCCCAGCATGATATTCGCCATCTTCAACACAGCTGGTTTTATGGGTGTTTCACCAATGGTGTGTGGTTTGCCCTGCTTTGCGACCAGGTAAGCAACTTCGTACGATGCTGTGAGGATCGGTTTGTTGATGGGTACAAAGCCGAGAACAGGCAGAATAGCCTTTTCATCGAATCTGTCTCTCTTCACCTTGAATTCAGCGAGCGTTGTGTTCTTGTATTTTCCATCTCCATGCAGCTTAAGGAAGTGTTATCTTAGTTTTGCCGGTGCTATACTAGAATTGCTCAACTTGGCATTGCAAATCATGCAGTTAGGACGCTGACTCCCATCACGTTCCGTTATACATGTGAATCCATATTGTACATATTGGTCCGACCACTTTCTTTTTTTACTCGACATAGTAAGTATGAAGGGATTCAAATATTAAGAAAGAAATCACAAGACGTACCATCACGACAGTCACAAGTCGACTACTGAGCACACCAAATTCCCTGCAGTACAGATAGGCCAAGCGATGTAGCGTGATCACCTGCAGCCAATGATGGCCAAGCGGGGCGTGTCATCACGAATCATATGAGTCGGATGTGTGTCTTGACCTCCGCCGAACCCCTTAGACTGACTCACCGAACCCCTGGGGTTCGATCGAACCCAGGTTAAGAACCACTGGATTAGATGCTTGAGGAATTGGTATAATTACTGATTTTTTCCACAATACTGGAACGTGTTGCTGGTTGAGTGAAGATTGGAAAATGTCTGTAAAAACACCAGCCAGTTGTTCAGCACAGTGCTTTAACACATGTCCATGTATTTTGTCTGGGCCTGGGCTGTTGTATGTGTTACATCCCCTGAACAACTTTAAAACATCAGACTGTTTAACAACAACTCCCTCAAACATTTGTAATGATGCTTCCATTTGATTTACCTCCGACACCAAATTGTCCGATTCAAATCTTAAGAAGAAAACATTCAGTTTGTTAGCCGTGTTCTGGCCCTCATGTCCCCCAAGATCAGCACTGGTTTTTCCCCTGCCTATATGGGGGGCGCTAGCCATGGATTTAATCCCTTGCCAGGCCACCCTTACGTTTCCTGAGGAGAGGGTCCTCTCCACCCTTTGCATGTATGCCTCCTTATCCACCAGTGTCTGTCTTTTTATCTCACGTTGCACATCTCTTAAAGCCTGTCTGTCACCCTCAGCATAAACTGCCCTCTTCCTATCTTCCTAGGGAAGATTTTACAGGTCTTAGTAGGCACAACTGACTCAACTCAGAAGTTTACATAGTCTGAAATAACATCTGTGAGTTCATCAAGATCAGAGCTGCTGTCCTCAAATACCCCCCACATAGTACAGTCAAAACACCCCTGGAGACCAAATACCTCCCACATTGTACAGTCAAAACACCCCTGCAGACAAGTGATACTGTTGTCATTCCAGATCTGGACAGTTTTAACTGTGGGTTTCTCCCTCTCCAGGAGCCGGCAGTAGGTTGGCCTGAGGTAGACCACATTGTGGTCTGATGTTCCCAGAGGAGGTCTGGTGGTGGCAGAGAACGCCTTTGGTATTGTCCCATAGCACAAGTCAAGAGTCCTATTTTTCCTAGTGTGACATTTCACATACTGATGGTATTGCGCAAGACTTTGCGCAAGGTACAGTTGTTAAAATCCTGCACATGCACAAAATAAATTTGGGTGCGTCGGGGGAGATGGATTCCAGTTTCTGTGACAGATTATAAATAATCTCTGATGCCTTTATTATATTAGCTTTAGGTTGAATGTACACAACAGTAACAAACAATTGGGGGAACTCACGGGGCAGAGAGTAAGGTCGCAGTGACACAGAAAGCAGTTCAATGTCAGGGGTACAGTCTCTCTCTTACCAGGATCGATTTACACCACTGGTCCCTGACAAGCAGGCAGACACCCCTGCTGAAGTTTCCCTGTGACTGTCCGATCACAGTCCGCTCTGACCAGAGTGAAGCCGGCTGTCATCCAGCCAAGTCTCAGTAAATGCCAGCAAACAGGCCTCCCGATATTTGTGTTGGAAGCGCAGATTCGCTGACAACTCATCCGCTTTCCCCCTCAGTGACTGGGCATTAATCAGCAAGGTGGTGGGTAAGGGAAGTTTGTTCTTAATTTTTTAAAGTCTTTGTCTGATTCCCCCGCGTTTTTCACGTTTGCATTTGGATTTGTAATCCACTCGCAGACAATCAGGTATTAGATGGGCCATTGGGATATCCATCATGTTCGTATTTGAGTTGCATTGTAGTAAAAACTCCCTGCTGTATTGAATTCCTCTGCCAGCAGCGTTTTCATTATTTAGTCCGTTCGTAGCGGGTATGAACACGATCAACAAGATCAGTCCAACACCCCACCACTGTAAATCCATGGTTGGCAGAATGTTTGTAAACTAAGTGTACAAATTAAAAACATAATAACACCACTCAGTGTACAAATTAAAAACATAAGATAACGCCACACCAAACGTCACACACACTGCAGGTCGCAACAGAGCCGCGCCCTGTTGCGAAGTGTTATATAGATAGAGGTGTTATAGAAGTGTTATGGAGATAGAGGTGTTATAGAGGTGTTATAGAGGTGTTATAGAGGTGTTATAGGTGTTATAGAGGTGTTGTAGAGGTATAGAGGTGTTATAGAGGTGTTGTAGAGGTATAGAGGTGTTATAGAGGTGTTGTAGAGATAGAGGTCTTATAGAGGTGTTATAAAGTTGTCATAGACGTGTTAAAAATATATATACATGTCAGAGATGTTATACAGGTATTAGACCGGTGTTATAGAGGTTTTATGTAGATGTCATAGGTGTTTTAGAGGTGTTATAGAGATGTTATAAAGGTGTTTTAGAGGTGTCATAAAGGTGTTATATAGATGTTATAGAGGTATGAAGATATTGATGTGTTATAGAGATTTTAGAGATGTTATTGTGATACAGTGAATTATAAGTGAAATAATCTGTCTGTAAACAATTGTTGGAAAAATCAACAATCTCCTAACCGACTTGCCAAAACAACAGTTTGTTAACAAGAAAATTGTGGAGTGGTTGAAAAACAAGTTTTAATTACTCCAACCTAAACTTCCGACTTCAACTGTCAGTCATTCAAACGTTTTAACCCTCGCAAAGCTGCCGGCCCAGACGGAAACCCTAGCCGTGCCCTCAGAGCACGTGCAGACCAGCTAGCTGGCTGTTGTGTTCTGACATTCTTTTTTTTTGTGAATTTTACCCCTTTTTTTCTCCCCAATTTCGTGGTATCCAATTGTTGTAGTAGCTACTATCTTGTCTCATTGCTACAACTCCCATACGGGCTCGGGAGAGACGAAGGCTGAATGTCATGCGTCCTCCGATACACAACCCAACCAGCCGTACTGCTTCTTAACACAGCGGGCATCCAACCTGGAAGCCAGCCGCACCAATGTGTCGGAGGCTACACCGTGCACCTGGCAACCTTGGCTAGCGCTGGTGCCCCCGCTGGTGCGCGATGAGACAATGAGACAACCGACCAATCCCTCCCTAACCCGGACGACGCTAGGCCAATTGTGCGTCGCCCCACGGACCTCCCGGTCGCGGCCGGTTACGACAGAGCCTGGGCGCGAACCCAGGTACTCTGATAGCACAGCTGGCCCTGCAGTACAGCGCCCTTAACCACTGCGCCACCCGGGAGGCCCGTGTTCTGACATTTTCAATCTCTCCCTAGCTCAGGCCGCTATACCCATCTGCTTCAAGATGTCCACTATCATCCTCGTGCCCAAGATAGGGAAAGTAACGGAACTGAATGACTACCGACCAGTAGCATTCACCATCATGAAGTGCTTCGAGAGGCTAGTCAAAGACCATATCACCTCCTCCCCATGGGAGGATTTCCACTGACCTTACCCACCTGGACAAAAGGAATGCATATGTGAGAATGCTGTTCATCGACTAAAGCTCGGCCTTCAATACCATAATACCCATGTAAGCTCATTTCAAAGCTCATGGCCCTGGATCTGAAGTGGGCAGTACAGGAACATCACATCATGGCAAAAACTGAAAGACAGGCCAATAGTTTCTACCATCAGACCACAAGCTTCCTACTCCACACTCCCCCAACACGCTCATTTGTCACTTACCTTACCTGCTGCTCCACCTATGGACATTATCTCTCCTGCTACGTCCCCCCCCCAACTCCCCCCTTTGAACTCAGACTGTTAGTCTGCCCACACCCCAACTACATTCATCACTATTGCAGTTGTTATTTGAATATGTACATTATTACTTTGTTTTAATAAACATTATATTGTTTTGCTTCCACTATGGTCATTCCCCCCACCCCCTCAAGAGTCTTTACTCTGTATCCACCCCAATGGACGTTTATTTATTCATCACTGCCACAGGTGTTATTACATCTATAGTACTATTTCTGTTTATATTGTTGTCTTTTATTACAATTTTCTTTCTTTTATTTCACTTAGTCCTACTTGTTGGATTTTCACGGTACCCTGCAGTCACACCTGCAACCCTGTACATGTGTTTATGAAACACTTTATTAAACCGCCCCAATAGATCTATAGATTATGCAATCTCAATTGCACTCCACACTGCCCTCTCGTACCTGGCAGTGTGGTGCCAGGACATAAACCTCTCCCGGACATCCAGGACGTACATGCCAGTCGGTGTCAGAGAAAGGGACGAAAAATTGCCAAATGCTCTAGCCAGCTAAGACATATACTGTTCTCAATGCTCCGGTCCAGCAGACGGTACTGGTGCATCAAGGCTCAGAGCAACAGACTACTAAACAGCTTATATCCCCTGGCCATAAGACTGTTCAATGGCTAACAACTACTGCTCTCCATCTCCCATAGATTAGCTACACTGACTCTTTGCCCATCCACAGGTCTCTACCCACTCATCCTTAACCTACGCTGCTACTAAAATGATTATTGATTAGATTTATAACTACCACTACACTGCTGTTCATTGATTATTGATTTACATTACCATTAGTATCTATTTATCCTGCTACTGGTCACTATTACTCCTGTTTACATGTATATATTACCATTAGTATATTACCATAAATATTGATATGCAGTATTCCTGCTACCAGTCACTTTTCAGCCCTGTTTACATGTATATCCTACTACCAGTCTTCTTTAGTCTAGTCTACAGAAGGCCAGTTGTATAGCTTCTTTAACCAGCCCAACAGTTTTCGGCTGAGCTAACATAATTGCAAAAGGGTTATCTAATGATCAATTATCCTTTTAAAATGATAAACTTGGATTAACTACGCAACGTGCCATTGGAACACAGGAGTGATGGTTGCTGATAATGGGCCTCTGTACGTCTATGTAGATATTCAATTTAAAAAAATCCAGCTACAATAGTAATTTACAACATTAACAATGTCTACAAAGTATTTCTGATCAATTTGATGTTACTTTAATGGACCAAAAAATTTGCATTCCTTTCAAAAAGAAGGGCATGTCTAAGTCACCCCAAACGTTTGAACAGTAGTGTAGGTCTGGGTGCCTTGTAAGGATCCGACGGATCCGACGTGAGTAATCTGCCTTTACCATCGGTCCTATTAGCCAACGCACAATCAGTGCGAGCACGTATATCCTACCAACAGGACATTAAAAACTGTAAAATCTTATGTTTCACCAAGATGTGGCTGAATGTCAACATGAATAACATTCAGCTGGCAGGTTTTACGCTTTTTCATCAAGATAGAACTGCAGCCTCTGGGAAGACAAGGAATGGCGGTCTATGTATATTTGTAAACAACAGCTGGTGCATGAAATCTAATGAAATCTCAAGGTTTTACTCGCCTGAGCTAGAGTATCTCATCATAATCTGTAGACCACACTATTTACCAAGAGCGTTTTCATCTATATTCTTCGGAGCTGTCGATTTACCACCACAAACCAATGCTGAAGCAAAGACAGCACTCAAAGAGCTGTATACAGCCATAAGCAAAAAGGAAATCGCTCATCCGGAGGCGGCACTCCTAGTGGCCGGGGACTTTAATGCAGGGAAACTTTTATCCGCTTTACCTAATTTCTACCAGCATTTTAAATGTGAAACCAGAGGGGAAAAAAACTCTAGACCACCTGTACTCCACACACAGAGATGCGTACAAAGCTCTCTCTCACCCTCCATTTGGAAAATCTGACCATAATTCTATCCTCCTGATTCCTGCTTTCAAGCAAAAACTAAAGCAGGAAGCACCAGTTACTCGGTCAATAAAAAAGTGGTCAGACGAAGCAGATGCTAAGCTGCAAGACTGTTTTGCTAGCACAGACGAGAATATGTTCTGGGATTCTTACGATGGCATTGAGGAGTTCATCACATCAGCGACTGGCTTCATCAATAAATGCATCGAGGACGTTGTCCCCACTGTGACTGAACGTACATACCCCAACCAGAAGCCATGGATTACAGGCAACATCCGCACTGAGTGAAAGGGTAGGGCTGCTGCTTTCAAGGAGTGGGACTCTAACCCGGAAGCTTATAAGAAATCCCGCTATGCCCTCCGACGAACCAAACAGGCAAAGCATCAATACAGGACTAAGATTGAATCGTACTAAACTGGTTCCGACACTCGTCGGATATGGCATGATTTGCCAACTACTGTATTACTGACTACAAAGGGAAGCACAGCCGCAAGCTGCCCAGTGACACGACCCTACCAGATGAGCTAAACTACTTCTATGTTTGCTTCGAGGCAAGTAACACTAAAACATGCATGAGAGCACCAGCTGTTCCAGATAACTGTGTGATCACGCTCTCCATAGCCAATGTAAGAAAGACCTTTAAACAGGTCAACATTCACAAGGCTTCAAGGCTAAACGGATTAACGTGTACTCGAAGCATGCACTGACCAACTGGCAAGAGTATACCCTGACATTTTCAACTTGTCCCTGACAGAGTCTATAATGCCAACATGTTTCAAGCTGACCACCATAGTCCCTGTGCCCAAGAACACTAAGGTAACCTACCTAAATGACTACCAACCTGTAGCACTCACGTCTGTAGCCATGAAGTGCTTTGAAAGGCTGGTCAAGGCTTACATCAACCCCATTATCCCAGAAACCCTAGACACACTCCAATTTGCATACTGCCCCAACAGATCCACAGATCATGCAATCTCTATTGCACTCCACACGTGTGCCCTTTCACACCTGGACAAAAGGAACAGCGTTCAACACCATAGTGCACCATGGTGCCCACAAAGCTCATCACCAAGCTAAGGATGCTGGGACTAAACACCTCCCTCTGCAACTGGATCCTGGACTTCCTGACGGGCCGCCCCCAGGTGGTAAGGGTAGGTAACAACACATCCGCCAAGCTGATTGTCAACACTGGAGCTCCTCAGGGGTGCTTGCTCAGTCCCCTCCTGTACGCCCTGTTCATGCATGACTGCACGGCCAGGCACGACTCCAACACCATCATTAAGTTTGATGATGACACACCAGTGGTGATCACTGACAACGATGATACAGCCTATAGGGAGGAGGTCAGAGTCCTGGCTGTGTGGTGCCAGGTCAACAACCTCTTTCTCAGCATGATCAAGACAAAGGAGATAATTGTGGACTACACGAAAAGGAGAACCGAGCACATCCCCATTCTCATCGACAGGGTTGCAGTAGAGAAGGTTGAGAGCTTCAGGTTCCTTGCTGTCCACTTCAACAACAAACTATCATGTTTCAAACACGGCAATACAGTCGTGAAGAGGGCATGACAAAGCCTATTCCCCCTCAGGAGACTGAAAAGATTTGGCATGGGTCACTTTCTCTTTGTCACAGATGAACGAAATCACTTCGTGCTTAAAGATGAAGTTATAGAGCCTGCACACATTTGAGTGGTGTCTCTGCACCGCCCAGTGGACGATTATGATAAATGTTTCTCTCGTCAGATTTAAATGAAAGATTGCCAATATTGTACTTTCACTTTGTTCTATAGCTAGATGACTCTTGATATCTCCAGGAGTGATACATATAATTGTCTTTATCTGTTGTCTAGTACTGTCTTTTTGCTAAATAAGGCGATCTACTTTAAGTGTTGCCAGTCTTCCCAGTAGCCTACTTGGTGTGTGAATTGCTGACTGCTAATAACTTGCAGATTATTGTTGACACATCAACCAGGATCGAGGGGCAGGGCAATTTGTGACTTATTTTTGTGGCTGTATTGGAGGGGGAGTGGTTTCTCCTCACCTAGGCAATCAGCAATCAGTACAGAGAGGTGTGCTCTCCACCTCTGCTAGGCATTTAGCAGTTAGGTTTAGTACTTCAGTCTGCCCTGCTTTCTCAGCAGCGGCCGTGTAAGTGGTGGTCATGTAAGCAGTGGTTTTGTCACCGAAACGAAGAATGTCGCCAAAACAAAGACGATTCTGCGGAGTTCTTCGAGAAGAAGGCTCCATACCACTCTCTCACTTGAGTATGTAGTTATTTTCTGATTATCTCATTTAGCTCTTTTGTAGCTTTGGCAACTATGTTGTGTTTTCTATTCTTGTTCACTCCTCTCCCTGTAGGGTTTACAGACGCTCCCCACTCCTTGGCTGCAACCCTTCTAATTTAGTGTACCCTGTGTGCACAACCCATGTGGAATTCTGGGTCTCAGGCAATGTTTGGAACTGCTGATCTGGCCCTGACGGAGACATGGATCACCCCAGAGAACACTGCTACTCCAGCTGCTCTCTTCATTTGACAAGGTTTTCTCTCATAGTCCAAGAACATGTAGTCATTCCAGTGCTGGCACAGGGCTACTTGTTTGTCCTAACTGGAGATTACATTTTTTTCTCCCTCTCTCACCTGTCCATTTCCTCAGTTGAATTCCATGCCGTTACTGTCACTTGTCAACTCAAACTTAACATTGTCATTTATTGCCCACCAGGTGCCCTGAAACCTTGATAAGCTAATTTCCTGACAAAAACTCACCAGTCTTCCTACCTGGCGACTTCAACCTCCCGACATCTGCCATTTCTTTCAAACACTCTCTTTTCCCTCCAAACCTCTTTTGACCTCAGTCTTTCCCAATCCCCTCCAACTCACTAGGCAAGCAATACGTTTGACCTCATCTTTAAGAGGCTGTTCGCATACTAATCTCACTGTAACCATCCTCCAGGTCTCTGATCACTACTTTCTTTTCTTCCCTGTCTTCTCTGTTTCCTTTCCTCCAACCCTAACCACTCAGCCAATACCCAGATGGTCATGCAACGCCGCAATCTTCGCTCTCTTTCACTACTCTCTCCTCATCTATCCTATCATCTCTCTGCTAAATCCTTCTCCCTCCTGTCTACTGATTCTACCTCTTTGACCCTACTTTCCTCCATTTCCGCATCCAATGACTCGGCCCTCCTCTCCTGCTCTGTGGCTGAGTGACCCAGTGCGAGCTTACCAAACAGGGCATTTATTTTTGGAAAACTCAACTTCCGGAGGACCCATCATCCTTTCACTATCTCCTGTCTACCTTCCCACCTGTTTCTGCTTCTAACGCCACGTTCTACCATTCTAAATGTCAAGCTTCTGCCTCTAACCATAGGAAACAATTTTCCACCTCCTCCCTCCTTAATTCTTCACCCTCTCCCGCCTCCCTCTCTCCCTCCTCCCTATATGTAGACAACTTCGTCAACCACTTTGAAAGAAGGTTGACAACATCCGCTCCTCATTCACTCAGCCTACTGATTCCACTGGTCCCACTCACACAGAGCTACCCTATGCCTTGACTTTACTCCCCTCTCTCCAGATGAAATCCTGAGACTGGTGAGGTCTGGCCATCCAACAACCTGACCGCTCGATCCCATCCCCTCCCTTCTAAAGACCATCCCTGGAGACCTTCACCCATTCCCCACTTCCCTCAACTCATGCCTGACCACTAGCTGCGTCCCCTCAAGAAACCAACACTCGTCTCATCTGACGTCAAACTATAGACCTGCATCCATTATTTTATTTCCAAAACACTTGAGCATGCCGTCTCTGATCAACTCTCTAGTTAGCTCTGTTCAGAACAATCTTCTTGACCATAACCAGCAAGGCTTCGAGGCGGGTCACTCAACCGAGACTGCTCTTCCATGTCAGAGGCTCTCCGCACTACCAAAGCTGACTCTCTCTCCTCTGTTCTCATCCTCCTAGATCTATCCACTGTCTTCGACATAATGAACCATCAGTTCCTCCTCCCCACCTTCTCAGAGCTGGACGTCTCAGTCTCTGCACACTTTTGGATTGCATTCTACCCGGCAGGTCGCTCCTACCAGGCAATGTGGAGAGGATCTGTGTCTGCACCACATACTCTCATTCCTGGTTTCCTCCAAGGCTTGGTTCTAGGCCCTCTTCTCTCTACACCAAGTCACTCGGCTCCATCATTTACTGACATGGTCTCTCTTTTCATTGCCATGAAACCCCTGCAACTTATCCAGAACGTTGGAGCCCACCTGGATTTCAGCCTTCCCAAGTTCTCCCATGTCACCCTGCTCCCCCGTACACTCCGTTGGCTTCCAATCGAAGCTCTCATCCACTACAAGACCATGGTGCTTGCACATGGAGCAGCAAGAGGAACTGTCCCTTCCTACCTTCAGGCTATGCTCAAACCTTGCACACCAACCCGAGGGCTCCGTTCTGCCACATCTATTCCCTTGGCCCTCCCATCCCAAGCTGTTCTCTGTCCTGGCACCCCAATGGTGTAACCAGCTTCCCCCTGAAGTCAGGACTGCAGAGTCTCTGTCCATCTTCTGAAAGCACCTGAAACCCTACCTCTTCAAAGAGTATCTTAAATAAGCCCCCTCACCAAGCCCCACATAATTAAAAATAATAATAACTCTAAACCAACAATTGAATCCCCCCCATCTAGCTCTGACTTTGCTGATAATTACTTTTGAGGAAAAGTGTACTTAATATGCCTGTGATAAAGTATGTGGTTGTCCCACCTGGCTATCTTAAGCTGAATGCACTAATGGTGATATGTGGTTGTCTTACCTAGCTAGATGAAAGCAGTACATGTAAGTTGCTCTGGATACCATATTTAGAAATTTACTAAGCACGTACCCCTGAGGGGTCCCCGTGCTGAGGATCAGCTTGGCAGATGTGTTGTCTACCCTCCAGCTGGGAGCGGCCTGTCAGGAAGTCCAGGATTCTGTAGTCAATGAACAGCATTCTCATATACTGTAACGGTTTTGACTTGAGGTTATTATTTATAGGGGTGCCAGGTAGGTTGTGCCTACCAGAGAAAACATTGGTTTCTCCTTTTAGTTTGGGAGGGAATGAGTCCCATCTGGTCCGTCAAGTCTACACCAATACAAAGGACTTATGTAAACGTCAGGAGGGAAATCAACTTTTCATAAACCCTTAAAACATTGAAAAGAACTTCAAAAACAACTGTATTCTTTTGCGTGGGTTGTATTAGCAACATCAATGGATTACACACACATAATAATATAACACAATGAGTTCTGGTTCCTCCAGAAATGTCCTGTACCTCGGGCCTAAAAAGAGTCCAGCCCGGTAAAGGAGTTCAGTGAACTCAAGTGACTTTTGTCACGCAATGTTTGTCCGTTCATTCCGTGTAGCGTAAACCCAGTATTAAATCATACAATCAATATAACAATTTTACCACAGAACTTTAAAGCGTATCAGCTCTTACTAAGTCCTCAACTACATCTAACTACATAAATCATCACCGTATACATCATATCAAAACAAATGAAATACCGTATACAAAAAAGGTGGTAGTCAGTCGGTCAGTCAGACAATCCGCCAATAGATCTCCAGCGGAGAAAGGCCACGAAGAATGGAGAGGTGTAGTCCACGGACGCAAAGAGTGGATCCGATCCTGGGTAAACTCTCTCAGGCTACAAAACACACGTTTAACAGCAACAAAACAACCGGAATAGAGAAGCTTCGGGAACACATCCTCAGTCACGTCTCCATCACAAAAAACCCTTTTGCGCAGCTGATGCTGGCTATTTAATTGGGAATTAAAGGGAAAGCACCCTATTGGAAGGAGAAGCACTGAGACGGTTCAGAATAATTCAGGGCCGTCACAATACTCTGGGTGTTCTTCTTGTCTAGGTGGGAAAGGGCAGTGTGAAGTGCAATAGAGATTGCGTCCTCTGTTGGGGCAGTATGCCAATTGGTGTGTGTCCAGGGTGTCTAGGATGATGATGCTGATGTAAGCAATGACCAGCCTTTCAAAGTGTTTCATTGCTACAGATGTAAGTGCTATGGGGCGATAGTCATTTAGACAGTTTACCTTGTTGTTCTTGGGCACAGGGATTATGGTGGACTGCTTGAAACATGTAGGTATTAGATACTGGGTCAGGGAGAGGTTGAAAATATCAGTGAAGACACTTGCCAGCTGGTCAGCGCATGCTCTGAGTACAAGTCCTGGTAATCATGGTAATTGGCCTTGTGAATGTTAACCTATTTAAAAGTCTTACTCACATCGGCTAAGGAGAGCGAGATCACACATTAATCCAGAAGAACTGGTGCTCTCATGCATGGTTCAGTGTAGCTTGATTCAAAATGAGCGTAAAAAGGCATTTATCTCATCTGGTAGGCTAGCGTCGCTGGGTAGTTCGCCGCTGGGTTTCTATTTGTAATCTGTGATAGTTTGCAAGCCCTATCACATCCGACAAGCATCAGAGCTGGCATAGTAGGATTCGATCTTAGTCCTGTACTGATGTTTTGACAGTTTGATGGCTTGTTGGAGGTCATAGCGGGACATCCGAGCCAAACAAACAGATGTCCACAGGACACATTTCCTTCTTCCTGTTCTAATGAGAGACAATGAAGCATGTCCACGTCACCTGCAGCTCTACTCTCATTCCATCTATCATCTTTCTGAAATGAAAAAAGGAGAAAGGGGTGGGGTGTGAGCAGTCACACCTAAGAGTGAGTGCTGGCAGAAAAATATTGAATTGCTTTTCTTTGCTTTTTTATCACTGGCCTACTGGGACAACTCTGCACTATGGATGTTATCTTGTAAAGAACATTTGCATAGGTGACACATTTTTGCAAAGCACAGTTAGCTAGGTCTGTTTCCCCAGACCCATATTAATCCTATTCCAGGACCATAGACCACCAAAGATAGATCCCAGCCATAAAGAAAAGTGAATACAGTAAAAGTATTATGCTGTATACCATTGAAGGCAAAACTATTTAATTTACACTCTGGTACTGTATTTTATCTAGAAGATGGATACCTAGATCTATATTAATCTCCTAGATCTGTGTCCTCCTATTAGGTTGCTGGACTGCTGGTTGAGACATCAGCCATCCTCTTTACGTTCAGAATGAGCATCTGAACTGAAAACCCAATTACTGTAGCATGAACGCTAGTTCAGCAAGTCTTGTCTGATAGGCTGCTGATCCATTATGTGTCTAATTGCTGTCCTATCAGTCCAAATTAAATGTGCACTGTGGAGTCAATGTGCATCATCAACCCATATTCTGTCACTTCCCTCTGAATCATCTTGACTAACGAAGGAGGGTGAGATGGAGAGGCTGGTTGTGGTGGGTGACTGTTTGTGGTGACTTTGTGTGAGAGAGAACCATTATTTACTCCTCTGGGCTAGTTTGACAAAGTAGCCATAGCAACCGCTATAGTACAAGGGCTTCATTTGACTTAATCTAGATGGAAGGGAGACAATATGAAACCTCTTATCCTGCGCTCCCACGGTGGACCGTGGGGTGTTTAGGCCCATCTGAACATGTGAAGATGGCTTTGTAATGGTTCCATTTGGACTGACACAAAGATTGAACCACAAGCTGCATGAGATAGCGAAATACAATGTATTTTCATTCAAATTTATTGTAAAATGTACATTTCAATTGATCTCCTAAACTGAAATGGAGTTGACCCCAACCATGATATGCAACATTTTCCTCCATACATCGCTTCAGTATATGGTCATGAAACACCAGCTAACCACTACATTTCTTTTCCCAGGGCAGTCCATGGATGTGAACCAATAGAGACTTTCATTATGCTGTTCAATGGAGCAGTAATATCGTAGTCTACTGGGACATTGGCTATTTTAGCTGGCTGTATGGGAGGGAGTGAGGGGGGTGTTGCTGTGAAGGCACAAGCAGCCCAGTGGAATAAGAGACTGAGAAGTTGGAAGATAATATTGCCGATAACTGGGCCTCATCCTTCCGCTCATCCCTCACAGGACAGGACAAGACTGTCAAGAAGGGCACAATGGTATTTGGAGACTTTATGTTGTTATTCATCCGTTATAGTTTCACGTTTTAATGTCATGTGCACAAATACTGTGAAATGTCTTTCTTGCAAGCTCTAAACCCAGCATGAAGTAATCAATATCAATGTAGCACTAGAAATAAGAAGAACATGAAGAAAGAAACTATTGTATATACAGGGTCCGTTCCAATAGCATATTTACAATGTGCAGGGATACTGGAGTGATAAGAGAGAGCTCTGTAGGGGTAAGGTGACAAGGCATCAGGATATATGATAAACCAAATCAAATTAAATTGTATTCGTCACATACACATTTTTAGCAGATGTTATTGCAGGTGTAGCGAAATGATTGTGTTCCAAGCTCCAACAGTGCAATAGTAATTAACAATTCTCAACAATACACACAAATATCAACGTAAAATAATGGAATTAAGAAATATATAAATATTAGGATGAGCAATGTCTGAGTGGCATTGACTAAAATACACTAGAATAGAATACAGTATATACATTTGAAATGAGTAAAGCAGCATGTAAACACTATTAAAGTGACTAGTGTTCCATTATTAAAGTGCCAGTGATTCCATGTCTATGTATATAGGGCAGCAGCCTCTAAGGTGCAGAGTTGAGTAACCAGGTGGTAACCGGCTAGTGATGGCTATTTAACAGTCTGATGGCCTAAGATTAAAGCTGTTTTTCATTCTCTCGGACCCAGCTTTGATGCACCTGTACTGACCTCGTCTTCTGGTTGATAGCGGGGTGAACAGGCCATGGCTCATGTGGTTGATGTCCTTGATGATCTTTTTGGCCTTCCTGTGACATCGGGTGCTGTAGGTGTCCTGGAGGGCAGGCAGTGTGCCCCAGGTGATGCTTTGGGCAGACCGCATCACCCTCTGGAGAGCCATGCGGTTGCAGGCGGTGCAGTTGCCGTACAGAGTAGCAGCAGAGTAAATTATAATTGTATGTGAGTGTGTTTGTGTGTCCGTGTATGTGTCCAGTATAAATATGTGTGCATGTTATGTGTGTGTTGGCTTGCCATGTGTGTGAGTGTGCGGAGTCATATGAGTGTGCATTAGAGATAAAATATAAGGGTCAACTCAGATAGTCTGTGTAGCCATGCTGTTAGCTATTTATTATGGCTTGGGGATAGAAGCTGTTCAGGAGCCTGTTGGTGTCAGACATGAGGTACCAGTACCACTTGCCATGCAGGTCTGTGTCTGCACCATGTACTCTCGCTACTGGTGTCCCCCATGGCTTGGTTCTAGGCCCTCTCCGCTTCTCTCTATACACCAAGTCACTCGGCTCCGTCACATCCTCACATATTCTCTCCTATCATTTCAATGAGGATGACACTCAACTACTTTTCTCCTTCCCACCTTCTGACACCCAGGTGTTGACACACATCTCTGCATGCCTGGCAGATATCTCCACTTTGATGTCATCCCACCACATCAATCTCAACCTCGACAAGACGGAGCTGCTCTGCCTCCCGGGGAAGGCCTGCTTTCTCAAAGACCTCTCCATCACGGTTGACAACTCCACGGCGTCCCCCTCGCAGAGTGCAAATAACCTTGGAGTGACCCTGGACAAAACCATGTCGTTCTCTGCAAACATCAAAACAGTGACTCGCTCCTGCAGGTTCATGCTCTACAATATCCATAGAGTACGACCCTACCTCACACAGGAAGCGGCGCAGGTCCTAATCCAGGCACTTGTCATTGCCCATCTGGACTACTGCAACTCACTGTTGCCTGGGCTCCCCGCTTGTGCCATCAAACCCCTGCAACTTATCCAGAATGCTGCAGCACATCTGGTGTTTAACCTTGCCAGCCTTCCAGTCAAAGCTTGCTTCCACTACAAGACTATGGAGCTTGCCTCCGGAACAGAAGAGGAATTGCCCCTCCCTCCCGTCAGGCTATGCTCAAAACATACACCCCACACCGAGCACTCTGTTCTGCCACCTCTCTTGGCCCTATGGGAGGGCTGCTCCTGATCAGCCCAGTCCAAGCTCTTCTCTGTCCTGGCACACCAATGGTGTAACCAGCTTCCCCCTGAAGCTAGGCCAGCAGAGTCACTGCCCATCTTCAGAAAACATCTGAAACCCTACCTCTTGTAGTGGAAATTTCCTGTATTACCAGATCATGAGAGCAAAGCACAAACAAGTCAGAGTTATCATTAAGTCCATCTTTAATTATATGAGCTCCATCACAACCATCACAACCATCACAAAATTCTCTGAGAGTGCTTACAAAACAGTTCTTAGTATCATTTATAGCCAAGACACACCCATCTCAACTCACATGACGAATAACAGATCTTAGGAACATTACAAAGGAAGACTTTAATTGAGAGAGGAGTATCCCATAGCCAGACAGCATTAGCTATAAATTATCGTTCAGCTTTGTCTCCTAAACTATGTTCTTATCTCACTCTTAGTACCACTCAGGACCAAAAACAAAACCTCATCTACTAGCATATATAAAATACAGCTCTCCTGGACAAGATCACAGAGACACAGTGACTGGCACACAGACATTGTGGAGCCAAGAGATAATTGGTTCCCCCTCAATCATCCCTTCACATGGTTTAAAAGATATGTTTACATATGAAGACAAGCTTTGCCTCTCCCCTCTCTGCGGCCCAAGTAACTGAACCCAGGACAGAAAAAGGATAACTGCAAATGGCCACCACTATAGTACAACAAGATACATTCTAAATGAGAAGTAACTCACAAGCATATAATGAAAAGAAAACATCTTATCTATGTTACCCAACTATTCTGATACATCCCCAACACTCTTCAAAGAGTATCTTAAATAATCTCACCGCACCTGTACCCCACCTGTGTCTTTCGTGAACAAACACCCATGCCTTTCATGAACAAACACCCGTACCTTTTGTGAACTAACAAGCACGGAGCCTTTTGTAAAATAATAATCACACTTTACCTTTATTTGTTTTGGCCAACCGCTATCGTGTTGTCAGCAAACTTAATGATGGTGTTGGAGTCGTGCGCGGCCATAGAGTCGTGGGAGAATGGGGAGTACAGGCGGGGACTAAGCACGCACCCCTGAGGGGCCCCTGTGTTGAGGGTCAGTGTGGCGGATGTGTTGTTGTCTACTCTCACCACCTGGGGCCGGCCTGTCAGGAAGTCCAGGATCAGTTGCAGAGGGAAGTGTTCAGTCCCAGGGTCCTTAGCTTAGTGATGAGCTTGGAGGGCACTATGGTGTTGAATGCTGAGCTGTAGTCAATGAACAGCATTCTCACATAGGTATTCCTCTTAAATAGGTGGGTGAGAGCAGTGTGGAGTGCAATAGAGATCGCATCGTCTATGGATCTGTTGGGGCGGTATGCAAATTGGAGTGTGTCTAGGGTTTCAAAGATGGTGGAGTTAAAGACTGCCATAACCAGCCTCTCAAAGCACTTCATGAATACAGATGTGAGTGCTAAAGGGCGTTAATCATTGTGGCATGAAGCCTTAAGAATTCTTAGGAACAGGAATGATGGTAGTCAGTTTAAGACATGGGGATTACAAATAGTAGTCACCTTAAAAAATGTGGGGATAATAAATGGTCGTCACTTTAAGATGTGGGGATTATCCTGTGGCTTACTGCATTATTGTCGAATAGCCCCCGTCATATGCAACTTTTCAGGGAAGTTAGGAACCAATATACACAGGCAGTTTGAAAAAGCTAGCATTTGCTTTCCTGACAGAAATTTGCATCCTGTAGCATAAACTCAAAAAAGTTCTGGTACACTGTAAAGTCCATGGAGAATAAGAGCACCTCCTCACAGCTGTCACCACCGATAAATCCACGATAATCAAGAATTTCAGTAAGCATTTTTCTACGGCTGGCCATGCTTTCCACTTACCCCGGTCAACAGCTCTGTACCCCCCACAACAACTTGCCCAAGTCTCCCCCACTTCTCCATCACCCAAATCCAGATAGCTGATGTTCTGAAAGAGCTGCAAAATCTGGACCCCTACAAATCAGCCGCAATTGTTGCAACCCCTATTACGAGCTTGTTCAACCTCTCTTCTTATCGTCTGAGATCCCTAAAGATTGGAAAGCTGCAGCGGTCATCCCTATCTTCAAAGGGGGAGACACTCTAGACCCAAACTGTTACAGATCTATATCTATCCTACCCTGCCTTTCTAAAGTCTTCGAAAGCCAAGTTAACAAACAGATCACTGACCATTTCGAATCCCACCGTACCTTCTCCGCTATGCAATCTGGCTTCCGAGCTGGTCATGGGTGCACCTCAGCCACGCTCAAGGTCCTAAACAAAATCATAACCGCCATTGATAAAAGACAGTACTGTGCAGCTGTCTTTGACCTGGCCAAGGCTTTCGACTCAAAGCCAAGGCTTTCGGCCAATTACTGCATTAATATCGGCAGACTCAACAGCCATGGTTTATCAAATGACTGCCTCGCCAGTGTGTCAAATCGGAGGGCCTGTTGTCCGGACCTCTGGCAGTCTCTATGGGGGTGCCATAGGGTTAAAATCTCGGGCCGACTCTCTTCTCTGTATACATCAATGATGTCACTCTTGCTGCTGGTGATTCTCTAATCCACCTCTACGCAGACGACAGCATTCTTTATACTTCTGGCCCATCTTTGGACACTGTGTTAACAAACCTCCAGACGAGCTTCAATGTCATACAACACTCCTTCCATGGCCTCCAACTGCTCTTAAATGCAAGTAAAACTAAATGCATGCTTTTCAACCGATCGCTGCCCGCATCTGCCTGCCTGTCTAGCATCACTACTCTGGACGGTTCTGACTTAGAATATGTGGACAACTACAAATACCTAGGTGTCCGGTTAGACTGTAAACTCTCCTTCCAGACTCACGTGAAGCATCTCCAATCCAAAATCAAATCTAGAATAGGCTTCCTATTTTGTAACAAAGCATCCTTCACTCATGCTGCCAAACATACCCTTGTAAAACTGACTATCCTACCGATCCTTGACTTCAGTGATGTAATTTACAAAATAGCCTCCAACACTCTACTCAGCAAATTGGATGCAGTCTATCAAAGTGCCATCCGTTTTGTCACCAAAGCCCCATATACTACCCACCATTGCGACCTGTATGCTCTCGTTGACTGGCCCTCACTTCATATTCGTCGCCAAACCCACTGGCTCCAGGTCATCTATAAGTCTTTGCTAGGTAAAGCCCCGCCTTATCTCAGCTCACTGGTCACCATAGCATCACGCACCCGTAGCACGTGCTCCAGCAGGTATATTTCACTGGTCATCCCTAAAGCCAACTCCTCCTTTTGCTGCCTTTCCTTCCAGTTCTCTGCTGCCAATGACTGGATCGAATTGCAAAAATCACTGAAGCTGGAGTCTTATATCTCCCTCACTAACTCTAAGCATCAGCTCTCAGAGCAGCTTACCGATCATGACAACTGTACATAGCCCATCTGTAAATAGCACACCCAAGTACCTCATCCCCATATTGTTATTTTTTTTTTTGCTACTTTGCACCCCAGTATCTCTACTTGCACATTCATCTTCTGCACATCTATCACTCCGGTGTTGATTTTTATATTGTAGTTATTTCACTACTATGGCCTATTTATTGCCTTACCTCCCTAATCTTACTACATTTGCACACACTGTATATAGATTTTTCTATTGTGTTATTGACTGTACGTTTGTTTATCCCATGTGTAACTCTGTGTTGTTTGTGTCGCGCTGCTGTGCTTTATCTTGTCCAGGTCGCAGTTGTAAATGAGAACTTGGCCTACCTGGTAAAATAAAGGTGAAATTTTAAAAATACATGGTAGTCACCTTAAGACTCCCAAGTCATGCAGCGGTCCAAGGCACTGCATCTCAGTGCAAGATGCGTCACTACACTCCCTGGTTTGATTCCAAACTGTATCACATCCGGCCGTGTTTGGGAGTCCCATAGGGCGGCGCACAATTGGCCCAGCGTCTTCCGGGGTTGGCCGGGGTAGGCCATCATTGTAAATAATAATTTGTTCTTAACTGACTTGCTTAGTTAAATAAAGGTTAAGTAAATTTGTAAAAATGTACTTGGGGAATATAGATGGTAGTCACTTTAAAACATGGGCGATTATAGATGGTAGTCACTAAAACATGTTGGGATTTTGGATGGTAGTCACTTTAAGGAGTGCAGGGATTATAGATGGTAGTCACTTTAAAACGTGTGGGGACTATAGATGGTAGTTACTAAAACATGTTGGGATTATAGATGGTTGTCACTTTAAGACTGGTGGGGATTATAGACGGTAGTTACTAAAACATGTTGGGATTATAGAGGGTAGTCACTAAAACATGTTGGGATTATAGATGGTAGTCACTTTGAGATATGTTGGATTATAGATGGTAGTCACTTTAAGACGTGTGGGGATCATAAAGGTTTAATAAGTACTTCACAATAGAAATTTCCCCTTGGAGCAGCTGGAAGACAGTAGAGCCTTCTATAGCAGACAACTGTGTCGTCCCTCCTCTCCTCCCTCTCTTTCTACCCCCTCCAGGGTTCTCTTCCACTGAACGCTCAGGACAGGACAGTCAAGGCGAGAGCACAGAGGAAAGCATCAGTCATTATTCATCATTTAAACATTTATAAATGGGTTTTGGACCCTTTATGTTGTGTTTGTTATAGTCTTTTTAGATTCTTTAACTGATTATATACATTTTTAACTGATAGCATGGGCCTATATATGCATTTGATCCACTATGGCTGTGAGCGTTATACAGCAGAGTATTGACCACTACAGAATCACGGAGAACCTCACCAGCAGATTGTAGTAGCAAACAACTGGAGGCAGGGCTTTCTCCTATAGAGCTCCATTTTTACGGAATGGTCTGCCTACCCATGTGAGAGACGCAGACTAGGTCTCAACCTTTATGTCTTTATTGAAGACTCATCTCTTCAGTAGGTCCTATGATTGACTGTAGTCTGGCCCAGGAGTGTGAAGGTGAATGGTAAGCCACAGGAGCAACAAACCGCCCTTGCTGTCTCTGCCTGGCCGGTTCCCCTCTCTCCACTGGGATTCTCTGCCTCTAACCCTATTACAGGGGCTGAGTCACTGGCTTACTGATGCTCTTCCATTCCGTCCCTAGGAGAGGTGTGTCACTTGAGTGGGTTGAGTCACTGACATGATCTTCCTGTCTGGGTTGGCGCCCCCCTTACGTTGTGCCGTGGCGGAGATCTTTGTGGGCTTACTCGGCCTTGTTTCAGGATGGTAAGTTGGTGGTTGAAGTTATCCCTCTAGTGGTGTGGGGGCTGTGCTTTGGCAAAGTGGGTGGTGTTATATCCTGCCTGTTTGGCCCTGTCCGGGGGCATCGTCGGACGGGGCCACAGTGTCTCTTGACCCCCTTTGTCTCTACCTCCATTTATATCTGGAGTATTTCTCCTGTTTTATCCGGTGTCCTGTGTGAATTTAAGTATGCTCTCTCGAATTCTCTCTCTCCTTTTCTCTTTTTCTCTTTCTCTCTTTCTCTCCTTTATTTCTCTCTCTCAAAGGACATGAACCCTAGGACCATGCTTCAGGACTATCTGGCCTGATGACTCCTTGCTGTCCCCAGTCCACCTGGCCGTGCTGCTGCTCCAGTTTCAACTGTTCTGCCTGCGGCTATGGAACCCTGACCTGTTCACCGAACATGCTGCCTGTACCAGACCTGTTGTTGTCAACTCTCTAGAGACAGCTGGAGCTGTAGAGGAACTCTGAATGATCGGCTATGAAAAGCCAACTGACATTTACTCCTGAGGTGCTGACCTGTTGCACCCTCGACAACCACTGTGATTATTATTATTTGACCCTGCTGGTCATTTATGAACATTTGAACATCTTGGCCATGTTCTGTTATAATCTCCACCCGGCACAGCCAGAAGAGGACTGGCCACCCCTCATAGCCTGGTTCCTCTCTAGGTGTCTTCCTAGGTTCTGGCCTTTCTAGGCAGTTTTTCCTAGCCATCGTGCTTCTACACCTGCATTGCTTGCTGTTTGATGTTTTAGGCTGGGTTTCTGTACAGCACTTTGTGACATCAGCTGATGTAAGAAGGGCTTTATAAATACATTTGATTGATTGTCATTTCCTCTACAACAGAACAGTCTGTCTCCTCAGAGACTCAGGAGGATACTGTACTCAACTAAATGAGGATTTGCTGATGAAACTAAAGCTATATATACTCCACCAATAGGGCCTTCTAAAGCCCTCCTGTCATCTTACTTTATTTCAATCCATAGCTTTTAGGGCCTTAATTACACAAAACATGATGAATTGATTGATTGATTTTAATACAGCTAGTAGAACTCCTCTTAGCTAAATTAAAAACGGCGTCTGTACATTAAAACTGACATCAATAATTCTCCCAGGGATGTTTTTAACCAGTACTAATCCAGTGCCCAGCGGCCAGCCCTCAACCCTCCTGACAGCCAAGGAAATCAACCCTGGCAGGCGTTGATTATTATTAAACCTCAGCTGTCATGTTGTTGTACTGTACTGTGCTAGATGATTCTTTCTTTCTTTCTTTCTTTCTCTCTTTCTTTCTCTCTCCCCTCTCTTGCTCCCATCTCTCTCCTCCTCTCCCCTCTCTCCTCCTCTCCCTCCTCTCACTCTCTCTCTGTCTCCCACTCTCTTTCACTCTCTCGCCCCCTCTCTCCCCCTCGCTCTCTCTCACCCCCTATCTCTCTTTCTACTCCTCTGTACACAAGCTACTATTAAGACATGTAGCTTTAAGACGTGGTACAGTACTCTCTACCTGTTAATAAGATGTGGTACAGTACTCTATACCTGTTAATAAGATGTGGTACAGTACTCTCTACCTGTTAATAAGATGTGGTACAGTACTCTCTACCTGTTAATAAGATGTGGTACAAGATGTGTGGTACAGTACTCTCTACCTGTTAGAGACTACTGTACCACATCTTATTAACAGGTAATACGATGTGGTACAGTACTCTCTACCTGTTAATAAGATGTGGTACAGTACTCTCTACCTGTTAATAAGATGTGGTAGCTGTCCAGTATGTCTGAGATTGAGTAGAACACCAGAGGGGTCTCCGGGTCATATGGCCCAGGCGGAACAAGCTACAGTAGTTTGAATGATAATTGCAGCAATTATGGGGCCTTAGATAATCAGTGCTATGGCTGGGATAATGAGGGGAGTATGTAGAGAAACATGAGACATAATAGCTCACACAGAGAGCTACTGTAAAAGCTAAATACATGTTAAACATGTTTCAAGTTCTGCATAATGACTAGAGTGGTTACATTGGCTATCCTTTACATCAGCTTATGTTATAGAAGAATAACATGGTTTCAATTGACTTTTTCCAAAGATAATGATCTGGGTATTTATTATTTTCAGATTTCATTGGGTTATTGTTGTATTTTACATTGCCATCTATCTTCACTAGCCATATAAGATCAAAGTAGGAGTATTATAAGCTAATTTGGAATAATGTTTCGTTTTGATTACTCTATCTGATATGGTCAATATTCACATAACACAATGCTCAAATGATGTTAAACCCTCCCACAAATATGCCCAGGACTTTCAAATAATTGTTTGGTGTCCAGGTCATTTCTGACAAACTAAGGGAAGGACCCATCATTGGAACATGTTGAGTACTGTACAAATTTTACACACCCTTTTAATGAAATCTTTTCACAACATGATTGCAACTGGGTTGTCCATTTAAGCAATCACTTTCTAATTCAACCATGAACCAGTGATAAAGTGTCACGTTCTGACCATAGTTCTTGTGTGTTTTCCTTGTTTTAGTGTTGGTCGGGACGTGAGCTGGGTGGGCATTCTATGTTGTGTGTCTGGTTTGTGTGTTTTGTGTGTCTTGCATTCAAGACAACTGGGAATTCGGGGGAAAAAAAGAGCTTAGACTGGGGAAATTCATTCTGAACAGTGATCCAACTCAGAATTCCAAGTTGGGAACTCAGGCCTCTTTCTAGATCTCTGACTTTCCAGCCCCTAAGATCACTGATGTTATGATTCGAACTCGACCATCGCTGCAACTCTCGTACGGACTCGGGAGAGTCGAAGATCAAGAGCCACGCGTCCCCCGAAACACGATCCTGCCAAGCCACACTGCTCGCTTAACCCGAAAGCCAGGCTCACCAATGTGTCGGAGGAAACACTGTACCTCTGGTATCTGAAGTCAGAGTGCATGCGCCCGGCCCGCCACAAGGAGTCACTAGAGCGAGATGGGACAAGAACAAACCCTCCTCTAGTGCCTTAGACCGCTGCTACACTCAGGAGGCCTAGAACCACTGGTCTAATCACGCAGGTCCAGGATTTGTTTCAGCCAGGGTTCATTTGCATTTCACACATGCTTTATAGCGCAGTTCAGGGCACCAAACGCTCCAGGATCCAGATCATAAGGGGATATGTGAAAGCACCCTGAGGAGTTACAGTAATTCTTATATATTCCTACATACTGTATGGTTGTCATATTTCTGCTGTTGGGAAGAGAATAGGATGTTATGCCAAAAAAACATGTTGGTAGGACAAGGCTATGTATGTTTGTACACATGGAAGTCAGCGATGTATGTTTACTATAGGCTAATGAGGCAATACCAAATGTAATGACTAAAATGAAAGGGCATTTAGTTGACTAAAATGGCCCACTGGTTCCATCATTTCGACAATAACTAGACTAAATCATTATTCAAATGACAAAAATGTGATTAAGACTTAATGATATTTTAGTCAAAATGACTAAGACTAGACTAAATCTAAAAAAAAGAGTGCCAACATGAACACTGCCCTGTGAGCAATATAGATATAATTTCACCCATGCCACCATCTTCCATTTCAATGGAATCATGTCTCTATGTGTGTGTGCTCGTGTGTGTCCTGCCTGCACATGTGTGTGTGTGCACAAGAAGGAGTGTGGGTCAGATATGATGTGAAAGGTTTATTGATGTGTACAATTATGGCTGGGGCATGGCTGTAGGCTGTGAGCCATACAGAGAAGGGACAGGCTGGGGTGTGTTATCAGTGCCTCAGAGCCACAATGGACTGCCAGTGGTAACAGAATCATAGCTAGGGACATGCATCTTTATCAGTGCCTCAGAGCCACAATGGACGACCTGTGGTAACAGAATCATAGCTAGGGACATTCATCTTTATCAGTGCCTCAGAGCCACAATGGACGAACTGTGGTAACAGAATCATAGCTCCTACAACTACCCCAGTGATGGATGAACAACGGGAATATCTCCAGGGCTCTTAACCATCTCTCTGCATCCCCTGGCTGGACAATATACCCTTGAGAAGTATTATAAAAAATGGGATGTATTATAATAACAATGGATAGTATCTATGTGCCTCTCCATCCATTCTCTGCTTTATGAAGTTAAAGCATGTAAACATACAGCTACAATACAGGCATACTGCTCTCTCTCGCAGACTTGGACCTTATCTATGAATGGAAAAACAATGCATTTATGAAGAAATGTATTTAGAGTTGCAGCTCCAAAGCCTTTTCTCATACCACTCAATGTTCCACAGTGGAACTGTATCAAGTACTGATAGCTGCCGATATCAACTTGATGTGTTGTCATTATCAACGTGATGTGTTGTCATTATCAACATGATGTGTTGTCATTATCAACTTAATGTGTTGTCATTATCAACTTGATGTGTTGTCATTATCAACGTGATGTGTTGTCATTATCAACTTAATGTGTTGTCATTATCAATATGATGTGTTGTCATTATCAACGTGATGTGTTGTCATTATCAACGTGATGTGTTGTCATTATCAACGTGATGTGTTGTCATTATCAACTTGATGTGTTGTCATTATCAACTTGATGTGTTGTCATTGTCAACTTGATCTGTTGTCATTGTCAACTTGATCTGTTGTCATTATCAACTTGATGTGTTGTCATTATCAACATGATGTGTTGTCATTATCAACATGATGTGTTGTCCTTATCCAATTGATGTTTTGTCATTATCGAGTTGATGTGTTGTCATTATCAACGTGATGTGTTGTCATTATCAACGAGATGTGTTGTCATTGTGAGAGAATTGATGTAAGGGACTGGAAATCCCATGTTAGGTCTTAGGTGTAATCAATCAAACGTTAGTCAGCTGCCATCTAGATATTTCCATGGGTAGGAGATCAATACCATGGTTGAATGATTGACCAATGCTAATTCAATTGACTTTTTCAATCTGAATGAAATCTATTCAGAAGCCCGAATTTGCCTGCTCTCTTGCTTTAGTTAAAAGTGAGTTAAGTAAAGAAGACAAGAGAAGGGGACAAACAATACAGAGAAGGATTGATCTAGCCTCTACAGAGAAATGCAGTGCAGCAGTCATCATTTAGCCATATATTTAGTTTCTAGATTCCTTGTTTTATGTTCACTGTATTTTAGCAATTTTACATTCTCTGTCCCTGCTTGGGGTTTTAAAGTGGTTGCAATCACAAAACAAATGTATTTTTCCTCAGAAGTTGCTTTGTCCCAGCACCCAGACTCTTCCCAGACTGTCTGTTGCAGACTACACATTTAAAATCTACCTTCCCCCAAGTTCTAAAATGTACAGCACTGTTACAACTGTAGCTGCTCAGTTTTACCACAAACAAACAGACAAAACACCACGGAGAATCTTCAAGAGGGCCGTTATTCGGTCCACCTAATGCACATATGTCAAAGTCATTCCAAGGAGGGTTTTCTGCGGGTTTTCGCTCCTCCCTTGTACTTGATTGATGAATCAAGGTCACTTATTAGTAAGGAACTCCCCTCACCTGGTTGTCTATGTCTTAATTGAAAGGAAAAACCAGCAGACACTAGGGCCTCCATGGAATGAGTTTGACACACCTGCTGTAAGGAAACATGACCTCAGATTAGCCATGATTGATGGGGTCATCTGACTGTTTCACCAGACAGACACAGAAACAAAGCATGAAATGGACCTCGAGCCGTTGCTGTCCTGTCTGTACGCATCCACAGACAGACTCTAGATGCTGGCTCTTTCTCAATTTTCCTGTCTGTCCTCGATTCCTCGCATCTTATCTCCTTGTCTCCTATCAACCATATTGGAGTTGATGGTCCAAGGTCCCTCCCTCAAACGTTATTTTCCAATGCATTTTGAGGAGGTGACGAAACAGAATGTGAGGAATCGAGGAAAGAGGAATTGAGAAAGAACCACCTGACTTCCGTCTTGAATTAGCATTAGCTCCTTCAAAACATGAACCCCCAGAATAATCCATCAGTCTGTCCATCAATAGGCCGTATTCATTTCCAGGCTTTAAGAATCAGCCCCTCTGTTTGTATCGTACCCGGCATGGAGGGTGATGAGCTGCAGCAGGTGGCCCTGACGGAGGGTAATGAGCTGCAGCAGGTGGCCCTGATGGAGGGTAATGAGCTGCAGCAGGTGGCCCTGATGGAGGGTAATGAGCTGCAGCAGGTGGCCCTGACGGAGGGTAATGAGCTGCAGCAGGTGGCCCTGATGGAGGGTAATGAGCTGCAGCAGGTGGCCCTGACGGAGGGTAATGAGCTGCAGCAGGTGGCCCTGACGGAGGGTAATGAGCTGTAGCAGGTGGCCCTGACGGAGGGTAATGAGCTGCAGCAGGTGGCCCTGATGGAGGGTAATGAGCTGCAGCAGGTGGCCCGGACGGAGGGTAATGAGTTGCAGCAGGTGGCCCTGATGGAGGGTAATGAGCTGCAGCAGGTGGCCCTGACGGAGGGTAAAGAGCTGCAGCAGGTGGCCCTGATGGAGGATAATGAGCTGCAGCAGGTGGCCCTGACGGAGGGTAATGAGCTGTAGCAGGTGGCCCTGACGGAGGGTAATGAGCTGCAGCAGGTGGCCCTGATGGAGGGTAATGAGCTGCAGCAGGTGGCCCTGACAGAGTGTAATGAGCTGCAGCAGGTGGCCCTGACGGAGGGTAATGAGCTGTAGCAGGTGGCCCTGACAGAGTGTAATGAGCTGCAGCAGGTGGCCCTGACGGAGGGTAATGAGCTGTAGCAGGTGGCCCTGACGGAGGGTAATGAGCTGCAGCAGGTGGCCCTGACGGAGGGTAATGAGCTGTAGCAGGTGGCCCTGACGGAGGGTAATGAGCTGCAGCAGGTGGCCCTGACGGAGGGTAATGAGCTGCAGCAGGTGGCCCTGACGGAGGGTAATGAGCTGCAGCAGGTGGCCCTGATGGAGGGTAATGAGCTGCAGCAGGTGGCTCTGACAGAGGGTAATGAGCTGCAGCAGGTGGCTCTGACGGAGGATAATGAGCTGCAGCGGGTGACCCTGACAGAGGGTAATGAGCTGCAGCAGCTGAGTGCCATCTTCCTTGTGAATTCCCTGTCTGGAATTTGAGGGAGTAAAAGCGTAGCCTACGCTTCTAGCATGACAAAGACCAAAGCCGGCGGGAGTACTATTGAGGACAAAGGTGTCTCTCTAAGGATCTTTTAAACAAACAAAAAGGGTTCTACTAGCATTTGTTACATCAACAAGAAAATAGCTTCAAGTGGAGTCAACTAATAAAATAATGGACAACTTGACCAGGGAGGTCCAGGACCTGAAGAACAGTTTGCAGTTCTCCCAGGGTCAGCTTGATAAGATTAAACAAAAAAACGCCAAGAAGACAAATCTGTAAGTCATTGAGAGAGGACATTAGTTCTGTGTGTGAATCCAAAAGCACAATAACAGAGAAATCAGATTATCTCGAGGGACAATCATGGCGGAACAACATTATTGTAGACGGAATTGCAGAATCTCCACATGAAACCTGGACGGAATCTGAGGACAAAGTGAGATAAATGATCTTGGGAAACTGAAGATGGACCACAGGAAGATTGAGTTGGAGGGTGCCAACAGGACTGGAAAACCCACACCGGCCCAAGTTCAAGGACAAGGTAGCGATTCTGGAAAAAGTCATGAACTTGAGGGGAACATACATCTTCCTCAGCAAGGACTATCCTGAAGATGTGCGCCAGAAGAGAAAATAACTTATCCTGGCCATGAAAGCTGTCAGAGCGCGTGGGGACATTGCTTACATCCGCTATGACATGCTAATTGTCCACCCTCCCTTCCAAAAGCCAGGAAGGGATGAGAGAGCCAAACCTATGGGTTCATAGCTTTAACCCTGCAGCACTTACATGCACACCAACTGATATTTGTTTGCTTCATTAGTTCTTTTCCATATTATGTCTATCTCTGAGAAGTTACCCAGGAAAGGGCTGAAAAAAGTCCCTTATTAACATATGTAGCCTTAGAAATAAGGTGAAAGAAATCAATAACTTGCTAACATCAGATAACATTCATATATTAGCCATTTCTGAGACTCATGTAGATAATTCCTTTGATGATACAGCAGTAGCAATACAAGGGTATAACATCTATAGAAGAGACAGGGATATTTATGGGGGAGGTGTTGCTATTCAGCACCATATCCCTGTAATTCTTAGAGGAGATCTCATGTCAAGTGTTATTGAAGTACTGTGGCTGCAGGTTCACCTGCCTCAACTAAAGCATTTTCTTTTGGGGTGTTTGTTGCATTGTGTTCATCACTGATTGTCTAGTATAGCATCTGTGATTCGTATCATCGATTGGACAGTCTATTTTGTTTATGTTTTTATTGGAAATGACTAGGTGGTTTGGTGGTTCTATTTCTATTATATTTTGAGATGCTAAACATTTTGAGATAAACATTAGCTTCAACTGAAAACAAGTTTATTTTTTAAAAATGGTATAAACACAACACATAGGCCACCAAGTGCTAACAGTCTATCTAAATAATGTGTGTGAAATGCGGGATAGTGTATGTGATATAAATGGAGAGGTCTACTTTCTTGGGGACTTGAATATTAACTGGTTTTCATCAAGCTGTCTGCTCAAGAGGACGCTTCTCACTGTAACCAGTGCCTGTAATCTGGTTTGGGTTATTAATCAACCTACCAAGGAGTTTACAAACACTACTGGAACAAGATCATCCACATGTATTGATCACATTTTTACTAATACTGTAGAACTCTGTTCTAAAGCTGTATCCATACCCATTGGATGAAGTGATCACAATATGGCTATATCTAGGAGAACCAAGGTTCCAAAAGCTGGGCCTAAAATAGTGGATCATACAACATATTTTGCTGTGACGCTTATGTGGATGATGTAAAAAAATATTTGTTGGTCTGTTGGAGCATGCAGACGCTGCACTTGATGAATTTATGAAATTGCTTCTTCCAATTATTGATAAACCTGTTAAGAAGCTGACTGTTAGAACTGTTAAGGCTCCATGGATTGATGAGGAATTGAAAAACTGTATGGTTGAAAGAGATGGTGCAAAATAAGTGGCTAATAAGTTTGGCTGCACATCTGACTAGGTGACTTACTGCAAATTGAGAAATGATGTGACTAAACTATACAAAAAGAAGAATAACTTCTATGTTGAAGCCAAGATCAATGAAATAAAGAATGATGGGAAAAAACACAGGCATACTTTAAATTAAATTAGGGGCAGAAAGACAAATTCAACTCCACCTTTCATCGAATCAGATGTCTTATTCATCACAAAATCATTTGATGTTGCCAATTATTTTTATGATTACTTCATTGGCAAAGTGGGAAAACTTAAGAAGAAATTGCCAACAATGAACAGTGTGCCAATGTATTCATGCATAAAAAACAAATAATGAAAGAAAACCATTGTAAGTTTGAATTTTGGGAAGATAGTGTGGGGCAGGTGGAAAAATTATTGCTATTGTTCAATAATGACAATGACTGACTATAGCCACTCCTATCTGTCATAGCTTTAATCGGAGCCGAGAGGAACGTGTTTGTCCCCAGGCCTGGAGGGAAGCCAAAGTCATTCCGCTACCCGAAAGTGGTAAAGTGGCCTTCACTGGTTCTAACAGCAGACCAATAAGCTTGCTGCCAGCTCTTAGCAAAATGGTGTTTGACCAAATACAGTGCAATTTATCTGTAAACAAATTGACAACAGACTTTCAGCATGCTTATTAAGAAGGGCTCTCAACATGTACTGCACTGACACAAATGACTGATGGTTGGTTGAAAGAAATTGATAATAAGAAGATTGTGGAAGCAGTAGATTAAAGTGCAGCCTTTGATATTTTTGACCATAACCATTTTTATGGCTTTTCAACCTCTGCCATATCGTGGATTCCGGGATATCTATCTAATAGAAATCAGAGGGTTTTCTTCAATGGAAGCTTTATTAGGTATCAAGGTAAGACCCAAGTGCAGACTGTGTGAAGTAACAATGTTAATTGTAACAACAGGACAGGCAAACGACAGGTTAAGACAGGCAGGGGTTGATAATCCAGAGTAGGAGCGAAGGTACAGGACGGCAGGCAGGCTCGGGGTCAGGGACAGGCAGAGTGGTCAGGCAGGCTCAGGGTCAGGGACAGGCAGAGTGGTCAGGCAGGCAGGCTCAGGGTCAGGGACAGGCAGAGTGGTCAGGCAGGCTCAGGGTCAGGGACAGGCAGAGTGGTCAGGCAGGCTCAGGGTCAGGGACAGGCAGAGTGGTCAGGCAGGCAGGCTCAGAGTCAGGGTCAGGGACAGGCAGAGTGGTCAGGCAGGCAGGCGGGTACAAAGTCAGGACATGCAAGGATCAAAAACCAGGAGGATGAGAAAAAGAGAGGCTGGGAAAAGACAGGAGCTGGCAGGACAAACGCTGGTAAGCTTGACAAAGTATTGCCGATGATTCAACCATATACGTGTCAGCAACCACAGCTAATGAAGTCACTGAAACCCTAAACAAGGAGTTGTAGTCACTTTTGGAATGGGTGGCCAGTAATAAACTGGTCCTGGACATTTCTAAAATGAGGAGCATCGTATTTGGTACAAATCATTCCCTAAGCTCTAGAACTCAGCTGAATCTGGTGACGAATTGTTTGGTTGTTGAACAAGTTCAGGAGACTAAGTTCCTTGGTGTTACCTTAGATTGTAAACTGTCATGGTCAAGACATATAGATTGAATGGTTGTAAAGATGGGGAGAGGTCTGTCCGTAATAAAGAGACACTGTACTCTACAAAGCAAGTCCTGCAGGCTCTAGTTTTGTCGTATCTTGATTATTGTCCAGCCATGTGGTTAACTGCTGCAAAGAAAGACTTAGTTAAACTGCAGCTGACCGGAACAGACCGGCACATCTTGAGCTTCATCAGAGGGCTAATGTAAATACTATGCATGCCAGTCTCTCCTGGCTAAGAGTTTAAGAGAGACTGACTGCATTTCGTCTTGTTTTTATAACGTGTGGAAAATTACAAACTGTTTGCATAGTCAAATTACGCACAGCTCTGACACACACACTTACCCCACCAGATATGCCACCAGGGGTCTTTTCACAGTATTATATGCAGTCATTAGTGCATGGAACTTCCTTCCATCTCTAATTGCTGAAATGAACAGCAAACCTGGTTTTAAAAAACAGATCAAACAGATAATGTATTGATATGTAGGCTATGTGTGCTGTTTTGTATGTGTATGTATGTAGTTCTGTCCTTGAGCTGTTCTTGTCTATTAATGTTATGTATCATGTTTCATGTTCTGTGTGGAGCCCAAGAAGTGTCGCTGCAGCTTGGTCAACAGCTAATGGGTATCCTAATAAAATACTAAATATGCTAAACACAGAAAATGCTGCCTAGATGTCAGCCATCTACAGAGACAAGACGTCAGTGGCCTTCCGTTACAGTACATTTCATATGAAATTATTACATTTTATGGGTTTATCATATTTTACCCACATAGATCATACAAATCCAATCAAATGTCATTTGTCACATGCACAACTGGTGTAGACTATACCATGAAATGCTTGCTTATGAGCCCTTCCCAACAAGTTTTAAAATAATAATACACAATTTATCAAAATTAGTAACATGAGAAATAAATAAAACTACACAAGAATGGAGCTACAGGGAAACTAGACAGAAAGTATGAAGAAATCATATTTTCAAATACCTGCCCCTTTTCAAGCACGCAAACCGATAAAAAATAACAACAGCAAAAAACTATTAAAAAACATCTGTGTGGCCCTCAGTTGAATTTTGAAATCCCGATGTGGCCATCGAGCCAAAAAACTATCCCGCCAATCTGAGAACGACTTAACCCCCTGGGCACAGATGTCAATTCAACGTCTATTCCATATTGGTCCAACGTAATTTAATTTAAATGTACCCTATGGGAAATTTCAGTAATGGATATATTCTTTCTAGGTTTTAGGGTAGTAGCGTACAACTAGAATGTTTTTTTAGGACATTACATTTACTGTTGGATGAATACATACAGCGCCTTCAAAACGTGTTCAGGCTCAATAACTTTTTCCACATTTTGTTCAGTTAAAGCTTTATTCTAAAATTGATTAAATAAATACAAATCCTGATTAATCTACACACAATACCCCATAATTTTTTTGTCATTTTTGCAAATGTATAAAACCCTAAAAACAGAAATACCTTATTTACAGAAGTATTCAGACCCTTTGCTATGAGACTCGAAATTGAGTTCAGGTGTATCCTATTTACATTGATCATCCTTGAGATGTTTCTCAACTTGATTGGAGTCCACCTGTGGTAAATTCAATTCATTAGACATGATTTGAAAAGGCACACACCTGTCTAATAAAGGTCCAATAGTTGGCAGTGCATGTCAGAGCAAAAACCAAGCCATGAGGTCGAAGGAATTGTCCGTAGAGCGCAGAGACCGGATTGTCTCGAGGCACAGATCTGAGGAAGGGTACCAACATATTTCTGAAGCATTGAAGGTCCGCAAGAACACAGTGTCCTCCATCATTCTTAAATGGAAGAAGTTTGGAACTACCAAGACAAATCCTAGAGCTGGTCAATCGGGGGAGAAGGGCCTTAGACAGAGAGGTGACCAAGAACTCGATGGTCACTCTGACAAAGCTCTAGAGTTCCTATTTGGAGATGGGAGAACCTTCCAGAAGGGGAACCATCTCTGCTGCACCATCAATCAGCCCTTTATGGTAGAGAGGCCAGACGGAAACCTCTCCACAGTAAAAGGCACATGGCAGCCCGCTTGGAGTTTGCCAAAAAGGCACCTAAAGACTCTCTTTAGAAACAACATTTTCTGGTCTGATGAAACATAGATTGAGCTCTTTTGCCTGAATGCCAAGTGTCCAAGGATCTGGAGGAAACCTGCAACCATCCCTATGGTGGTGGTGGCAGCATCAGCATTTTCAGTGGCAGGGACTGGGAGACTAGCCAGGATTGAGGCAAAGATTAACAGAGCAAAGTACAGAGAGATCCTTGATGAAAACCTGCTCCAGAGCTCTCAGGACCTCATACTGGAGTGAAGATTCATTTCCAACAGGACAACAACCCTAAGCACACAGCCAAGACAACGCAGGAGTGGCTTTGGGACAAGTCTCTGAATGTCCTTGATTGGCCCAGCCAGACCCCGGACTTGAACCCAACCGATTATCTCTGGAGAGACCTGAGACCTCACCCACAAACAGGACCAACATTAGTATGAATCCCCTTGCACGGTCCCCGCAGCCGGACAACTTTCTCATGGCTTCTGGAGGGAAATGCTGTAGGAATGCTCAACCGGTGTCGCTCATTCAGCCGACAGAAACTTTCAACCGGTTTTCCCCATTAAGCAGCGAGTCGGAGTCTGAGGCAGAGCCTTCTCTGGTCTCTACTCCTCCCGTTATGGGGTCCGAGACGCCGAAGCCTCCCGCCATTAGCTCTGACAAATTGAAATCCCTAGTCATTGGCGACTCCATTACCCGCAGTATTAGACTTAAAACGAATCATCCAGCGATCATACACTGTCTACCAGGGGACAGGGCTTCCGACGTTAAGGCTAATCTGAAGATGGTGCTGGCTAAAGCTAAAACTGGCGAGTGTAGAGAGTATAGAGATATTGTTATCCACGTCGGCACCAATGATGTTAGGATGAAACAGTCAGAGGTCACCAAGCGCAACATAGCTTCAGCCTGTAAATAAGCTAGAAAGATGTTTCGGCATCGAATAATTGTCTCTGGCCCCCTCCCAGTTAGGAGGAGTGATGAGCTCAACAGCAGAGTCTCACAACTCAATCGCTGGTTGAAAACTGTTTTCTGCCCCTCCCAAAAGATAGAATTTGTAGATAATTGGCCCTCTTTCTGGGACTCACCCACAAACAGGACCAAGCCTGGCCTGCTGAGGAGTGACGGACTCCATCCTAGATGGAGGGGTGCTCTCATCTTATCTACCAACAGAGACAGGGCTCTAACACCTCTAGCTCCACAATGAAATAGGGTGCAGGCCAGGCAGCAGGCTGTTAGCCAGCCTGCCAGCTTAGTGGAGTCTGCCACTAGCACAGTCAGTGTAGTCAGCTCAGCTATCCCCATTGAGACCGTGTCTGTGCCTCAACCTAGGTTGGTCAAATCTAAACATGGCGGTGTTCGCCTTAGCAATCTCACTGGAATAAAGACCTCCATTCCTGTCATTATTGAAAGAGATCATGATACCTCACATCTCAAAATAGGGCTACTTAATGTTAGATCCCTCACTTCAAAGGCAGTTATAGTCAATGAACTAATCACTGATCATAATCTTGATGTGACTGGCCTGACTGAAACATGGCTTAAACCTGATGAATTTACTGTGTTAAATGAGGCCTCACCTCCTGGTTACACTAGTGACCATATCCCCCATGCAACCCGCAAAGGTGGAGGTGTTGCTAACATTTACTATAGTAAATTTCAATTTACAAAAAAATAAATACTTTTTTGTCTTTTGAGCTTCTAGTCATGAAATCTATGCAGCGTACTCAGTCACGTTTTTTAGCTACTCTTTACAGGCCTCCTGGGCCATATACAGCGTTCCTCACTGAGTTCCCTGAATTCCTATCGGACATTGTAGTCATAGCAGATAATATTGTAATTTTTGGTGATTTTAATATTCACATGGAAAAGTCCACAGACCCACTCCAAAGGGCTTTCGGAGCCATCATCGACTCAGTGGGTTTTGTCCAACATGTCTCTGGACCAATCACTGTCACAGTCATACTCTGGACCTAGTTTTGTCCCGTGGAATAAATGTTGTGGATCTTAATGTTTTTCCTCATAATCCTGGACTATCAGACCACCATTTTATTACGTTTGCAATCGCAACAAATAATCTGCTCAGACCCCAACCAAGGAGCATCAAAAGTCGTGCTATAAATTCTCAGACAACACAAAGATTCCATGATGCCCTTCCAGACTCCCTCTGCCTACCCAAGGATATAGGAGGACAAAAATCAGTTAACCACCTAACTGAGGAACTCAATTTAACCTTGCGCAATACCCTAGATGCAGTTGCACCCCTAAAAACTAAAAACATTTGTCATAAGAAACTAGCTCCCTGGTATGCAGAAAATACCCGAGCTCTGAAGCAAGCTTCCAGAAAATTGGAACGGAAATGGCGCCACACCAAACTGGAAGTCTTCTGACTAGCTTGGAAAGACAGTACCGTGCAGTATCGAAGAGCCCTCACTGCTGCTCGATCATCCTATTTTTCCAACTTAATTGAGGAAAATAAGAACAATCCTAAATGTATTTTTGATACTGTTGCAAAGCTAACTAAAAAGCAGCATTCCCCAAGTGAGGATGGCTTTCACTTCAGCAGTAATAAATTCATGAACTTCTTTGAGGAAAAGATCATGATCATTAGAAAGCAAATTACGGACTCCTCTTTAAATCTGCGTATTCCTTCAAAGCTCAGTTGTCCTGAGTCTGCACAACTCTGCCAGGACCTAGGATCAAGAGAGACACTCAAGTGTCACTGCTTGACACAATGATGAAAATAATCATGGCCTCTAAACCTTCAAGCTGCATACTGGGCCTTATTCCAACTAAACTACTGAAAGAGCTGCTTCCTGTGCTTGGCCCTCCTATGTTGAACATAATAAATGGCTCTCTATCCACCGGATGTGTACCAAACTCACTAAAAGTGGCAGTAATAAAGCCTGTCTTGAAAAAGCCAAACCCTAACCCAGAAAATATAAAAAACTATCGGCCTATATCTAATCTTCCATTCCTCTCAAAAAAAATGAAAAAGCTGTAACTCAGCTGTTTTCAGGAGGGCAGCAACTCTCTGCTCAATCAGTGGCCCTCCCTTGTGAAGGGACATGGGCTATAAAACTTTTCAAACACCCCCTCCTCTCCCTTCCTATATAAGCCCTTGACGACAATATGTTATATATATCCTGTTCCGAGGACTTGAGGACATCGGTCCGATGTCAGAATTGTTCAGATAATAACTACAGAACGAAGCCAAGATCAGCGTGAGCTTTGGTTGCGAATGGTATGAACTTTGAACTAATATTCACTACAGAAGTGATACCTCCTAGCCGTTGAGTTAGCAACAGCAGATGCAAACGCAGGTTAGGAAGGAAAAGACAGAGTATCCCGTCTACCACACAACGACGTTACTACAACATATTCAATTTACCAGCAGAGACATTCTTCAAAGGACAAAGGACTCGGTTTGGCAACACGGCCTTCCATCTACCACCAACCTACCGAAGCGCAGCTCAGAGTAAATATTTATTGCATTTTCCTTTTCCAAATGGCCGGTAATTTAGAATGCATAAGATAATGTATTTACGATAGCACAGCTTCGCCCTTTGTTCCTCAGTCTTCCCGCTCTTTCACTCAAACCCAGACCCTTTTTTTTGTGTGTAACCAGCTGTCATATCAGTTCCGCACACTAGGGATGTTTTCCTTTATGACGTAATTTGTAATCAAGTTATGATTTAATTATGTGTATGTGTAATTCTGAGTGATTAGTTAGGTATTTAGTAAATAAATAATTAAACCCAATTTTGTATTGCTGATTCAAATTGTTAGCCAGGGTTCGTGCAGATAACCAAGAATTTACAACTTTCAGATGAGACTGAATTAAGATGACAATTAATATTGACTGCTATTGATGTAAAATATTACTAGGTCTTTAAGAGTTTATTCGGAAGATAACAGCTCTATAAATATCATTTTGTGGTGCCCGACTCTCTAGTTAATTACATTTACATGATTAGCTCAATCAGCTAATATTAATTACTGATAAATGATTTTATAGAGTAGCATGTCATATCACTTAATCCGGCATAGACAAAGACACGACACTGCTAACCTACAAAGCATTACATGGGCTTGCTCCTACCTATCTTTCCATTTTGGTCCTGCCGTACATACCTACACATATGCTATGGTCACAAGATGCAAGCCTCCTAATTGTCCCTAGAATTTCTAAGCAAACAGCTGGAGGCAGGGCTTTCTCCTATTGAGCTCCATTTTTATGGAATGGTCTGCCTACCCATGTGAGAGACGTAGACTCGGTCACAACCTTTAAGTCTTTACTGAAGACTCATCTCTTCAGTGGGTCATATGATTGAGTGTAGTCTGGCCCAGGAGTGTGAAGGTGAACGGAAAGGCTCTGGAGCAACGAACCGCCCTTGCTGTCTCTGCTTGGCCGGTTCCCCTCTCTCCACTGGGATTCTCTGCCTCTAACCCTATTACAGGGGCTGAGTCACTGGCTTACTGGTGCTCTTTCATGCCGTCCCTAGGAGGGGTGCGCCACTTGAGTGGGTTGAGTCACTGACGTGATCTTCCTGTCTCGGTTGGCTCCCACCTTGGGTTGTGCCGTGACGGAGATCTTTGTGGGCTATACTCGGCCTTGTCTCAGGATGGTAAGTTGGTGGTTGAAGATATCCCTCTAGTGATGTTGGAGCTGTGCTTTGGCAAAGTGGGTGGGGTTATATCCTTCCTGTTTGGCCCTGTCCGGGGGCATCATCGGAGGGGGCCACAGTGTCTCCTGACCCCTCCTGTCTCAGCCTCCAGTATTTATGCTGCAGTAGTTTATGTGTCAGGGGATAGGGTCAGTTTGTTATATCTTCAGTGCTTCTCCTGTCCTATCCGGTGTCCTGTGTAAATTTAAGTATGCTTTCTCTAATTCTCTCTTTCTTTCTCTCTCTCGGAGGACCTGAGCCCTAAGACCATGCCTCAGGACTACCTGGCATGATGACTCCTTGCTGTCCCCAGTCCACCTGGCCAAGCTGCTGCTCCAGTTTCAACTGTTCTGCCTGCGGCTATGGAACCCTGGCCTGTTCACCGGACGTGCTACCTGTCCCAGACCTGCTGTTTTCAACTCTCTAGAGACAGCAGGAGCGGTAGAGATACTCTTAATGATCGGCTATGAAAAGCCAACTGACATTTACTCCTGAGGTGCTGACTTGCTGCACCCTTGACAACTACTGTGATTATTATTATTTGACCATGCAGGTCATTTATGAACATTTGAACATCTTGGCCATGTTCTGTTATAATCTCCACCCGGCACAGCCAGAAGAGGACTGGCCACCCCTCATAGCCTGGTTCCTCTCTATGTTTCTTCCTAGGTTTTGGCCTTTCTAGGGAGTTTTTCCTAGCCACAGTGCTTCTACACCTGCATTGCTTGCTGTTTGGGGTTTTAGGATGGGTTTCTGTACAGCACTTTGAGATATCAGCTGATGTAAGGGCTATGTAAATACATTTTATTTTGATTTAACATGGTTCACATCATTCTAGCATGACATAATAAACAAATGCTCTTAGCTGGAATAGTTTAAATTCATGGTACAATGTAGCTTTTTCTGCATTCACAGGGCTAATACCATTTCTCAAAAACTTTTTGGCTCTCAACGTTCTCTGAGAGAACCCAAATGGGCTCGGAGGTGAGACTTTTCGTAATACTCCATGAGAACTGATTAAAAAAAAGAAAAATAACTGCTCTCTCTGTCTCTCTCACTCTCAATAAAGCTTGTGTTCGTGGAAAAACAGCCGTAATGTCTTTCAGTTTAGCCTGGGGGAAAGTACTGCAGTGTTGAGGCTATATCACTGAAAGGTCAGTCCATCCTGAATCTGATTAAAACTCTTTCCTGGTAACAGTCAGTGCCAACCAGACGGAGCTATCATAATCGTATAAAGTACAACATAACAGCGGGGGTGGGTGGGGTTTGGAATATTGGATATTGAGATCTGTGTTAACACATCGATTTGACCTTTTGTAGAAATTCATGTAAATAGTGATATCACTGGGAATCAGTTGCCAACCTGTGTTTTCCCCCAATGTTCCCTCTGTCTCTCTCCTGTTTGTTATTTTGTTCTTACTATTTCCTTTCTCTCCTATTTCCTTTCTTTATCACACCCCATCTCTCTCTCTCTCTGCAGCACTCTACCAATCAAGCCCTTTATGGTAGAGTGGCCAGACGGAATCCACTACTCAGTAAAAGGCACATGACAGCCCACTTGGAGTTCGCCAAAATGCACCAAAAGACTGACCATGAGAAACAAGATTTTCTGGTTTGATGAAACCAAGATTGAACTCTTGATTTCAAACCTGCAACCATCCCTATGGTGAAGCATTATGCTGTGGGGGTGTTTTTCAGTGGCAGGGACTGGGAGACTAGTCAGGATCGAGGGAAAGATGAACAGAGCAAAGTACAGAGAGATCCTTGATGAAAACCTGCTCCAGAGCACTCAGGACCTCAGACTGGGGTGGTTCACCTTCCAACAGGACAACACAGGGACAAGTCTCTGAATGTCCTTAAGTTGCCCAGCCAGAGCCCGGACTTGTACCCGATCGAACATCACTGGAGAGAACAGAAAATAGCTGTGCAGCAACTCTCCCCATCCAACCTGACAGAGCTTGAGAGGATCTGCAGAGAAGAATAAGATAAACTGTCCAAATACCGGTGTGTCAAGCTTGTATCGTCATACTCAAGACTCTAGGCTGTAACCATTGCCAAAGGTGCTTTAACAAAGTACTGAGTAAAGGGTCTGAATACTTACAGTACCAGTCAAAAGGTTGGACACACTCATTCAAGGGTTTTTCTTTATTTTAAATTAATTTCTATGGTAGAATAATAGTGAAGACATCAAAAATATGAAATTAGACATATGAAATCATGTAGTAACCAAAAAAAGTGTTAAAAAACCTACATATATTTTAAATTTGAGATACTTCAACGTAGCCATCCTTTGCCTTGACAGCTTTGCACACTTTTGGCATTCTCTCAATCAGCTTCATGAGGTAGTCACCTGGAATGCATTTCAATTAACAGGTGTGCCCTGTCAAAATTAAATTTGTAAAAGAACAAGTCCATATTATGGCAAGAACAGCTCAAATAAGCAAAGAGAAATGAGTCCATTGTTTCTTTAAGATATGAAGGTCAGTCAATGGGGAACATTAAGAACTTTTAAAGTTTGTATAAGTGCAGTCACAAAAACCATCAAGGGCTATAATGAAACCCTTGTTTCATGTTTTCCACGATCAGCTCCTTGGTCTTTCTGACCTTGGGGGAAGAGGTTGTTGCTCTGGCACCACACTACCAGGTCACTCCCCCCTGTAGGCTGACTAACTGTCACCGGAGATCAAGCCTACCACGATTGTGTCATCAGCGAACTTTAGGATGGTTTTGGAGTTGTGCGTGGCAGACCAGTCATGTGAGAATTACAAACTGGGACAAGGAGAGGTTGAAGAGGACAGTTAATATGCTCCACCGACGTCTGTGTTGATTTTGTAAGAGAGCATAAAAAAACAGGCTTTATAAAGTGCACCTAAAGTGATTCTAAATGACTTGACACATGATACAATTTTACAGATTGTCACGTTGGTATGAATGATTAGGGAGACAGGCTCAGCAATGCGTAATATTTTTTCACATTTCTTACCCAAATTACAGCATGCAGTGTAAAAGCACGGAGACAAAGACCAAACAAACACTATATAAAACACAGGGTTGAACCCCAAACAAACACTATATAAAACACAGGGTTGAACCCCAAACAAACACTATGTAAAACAGGGTTGAACCCCAAACAAACACTATATAAAACACGGTTGAACCCCAAACAAACACTATATAAAACACGGTTGAACCCCAAACAAACACTATATAAAACACAGGGTTGAACCCCAAACAAACACTATATAAAACACAGGGTTGAACCCCAAACAAACACTATATAAAACACAGGGTTGAACCCCAAACAAACACTATATAAAACACAGGGTTGAACCCCAAACAAACACTATATAAAACACAGGGTTGAACCCCAAACAAACACTATATAAAACACAGGGTTGAACCCCAAACAAACACTATATAAAACACAGGGTTGAAACCCAAACAAACAATATATAAAACACAGGGTTGAAACCAAACAAAAGAGCGAGGAGTACCTCGAATAAATAACACAAGCGACAATGATTAACACACAGAACGAGACCCGAAATCATCTGCACAACGGCAAGAAAGCCAAAAGACATAGCACAGGCACTCACATGCACCAACAGACATTGTAACAATAATCGACAGGACAATGGTAACCCAAGGACACACTTATACAATTACTAATCACTGGGAATAGGGGCCAGGTGTGCGTAATGGAAGTTCCGGAGGGATCTGTGAAACTGGTACTTTCATTGGTGTTCAATGATAATATCAATCTCCATTGGGATATGTACACATCTCCATTGTGATTGTACAATGAAATGTTGTTTTTTTTAAATATACAATTGATCCTTACATCGGTGATGTTGTTACACTCTCCCTCCTATGCTAAAATAAGAGCTGATAAGCCCCTCCATGACAACACAGGTAAGTTCTTTGAAGTGCACCTCTCAGCCCAGACCATTATTTTTTTTTTTTAACCTTTATTTAAAAAGGCAAGTCAGTTAAGAACAAATTCTTATTTACTACAACAACCTACCCTGGCCAAACCCTAACCAGAACAACTCTGGGCCAATTGTGGGCCACCCTATGGGACTCCCCCAATCAAAGCCAGTTGTGATACAGCCTGGAATCGAACCAGGGTCTGTAATAGCACCTCTAGCACCGAGATGCAGTGCCTTGGACTGCTGCGCCACACGGGAGCCCAACCTACAGTATATAAAGGTGTACCTTCCTGCCCGGACTTACAGTATATTAAAGTGTACTTCTCAGACCTACAGTATATTAAAGTGTACTTCTCAGACCTACAGTATATTAAAGTGTACTTCTCAGACTTACAGTATATTACGGTGTACTTCTCAGACCTACCGTATATTAAAGTGTACTTCTCAGACTTACAGTATATTACGGTGTACTTCTCAGACCTACCGTATATTAAAGTGTACTTCTCAGACCTACAGTATATTAAAGTGTACTTCTCAGACTTACAGTATATTACGGTGTACTTCTCAGACCTACCGTATATTAAAGTGTACTTCTCAGACCTACAGTATATTAAAGTGTACTTCTCAGACTTACAGTATATTACGGTGTACTTCTCAGACCTACCGTATATTAAAGTGTACTTCTCAGACCTACAGTATATTAAAGTGTACTTCTCAGACCTACAGTATATTAAAGTGTACTTCTCAGACTTACAGTATATTACGGTGTACTTCTCAGACCTACCGTATATTAAAGTGTACTTCTCAGACTTACAGTATATTACGGTGTACTTCTCAGACCTACCGTATATTAAAGTGTACTTCTCAGACCTACAGTATATTAAAGTGTACTTCTCAGACTTACAGTATATTACGGTGTACTTCTCAGACCTACCGTATATTAAAGTGTACTTCTCAGACCTACAGTATATTAAAGTGTACTTCTCAGACTTACAGTATATTACGGTGTACTTCTCAGACCTACCGTATATTAAAGTGTACTTCTCAGACCTACAGTATATTAAAGTGTACTTCTCAGACCTACAGTATATAAAGTTGTACTTCTCAGACCTACAATATATTTAGAGCAGTGGAAGTCAACATAACAAGCATATTTTCCACAGATCTGTTATTTGGCCGGAAGAGGCAGCGGGGTCATTACTATATCGGGACCTATCCCTGGAGAGGCCCGCACTCCAAAATAAACTCCACACACAAACACACACACACAGAAATTATGACACAAACACGCCTCTCTATGCTCCATACGACCCCATACGTACTGGTGTAGGATCAATAATTTGATTGCTTTCCTGTTGCTCGGAATTGTCCTGCATCGCATGAAATGCAGATGAGCTTTGAGATTCACATCAATTCACTGAAACCTACACTAACACAAGGTTATATTAACATATGCACTTTTCATGTAGCTTCCTTTTGGACAGCTAATAGCCTAACGGCCGATCATGCAACGTTATGGGCTACACTTTAAGGACCTGTTGCTGCAGTGTTATTTTGCTGTGACAAATAGGTCAAATTAAGATCCTACTTCTGTACATAGTTCTCCTCGCCCAGGGTCTAAACTAACACAACTAGCAGTGTAGAGACTAGGTGCAGCCAGCCGCCTAAACAAGATGTATAAATAAACACAAGGTGGGGTAGGGAACCAGGGAGAGAAGGAGGCCGGGGTAAGAGGAGGGGAGGAGTCAGACCGATAGCTAAAGTAGGCAGACTAGGCTGTGTTTCGCAAAAGCAGCTTATTATCGCTAAGACTGGGGCTCTTCAGATCACAGATAGCTGGCCTCAGGGCATAATCACTACATACAGTACTGTAGAGGCCTTGTGTTTAGAAGAGTGTGAATTAAGAAGCCTGTCTCGTCCATAGAATAATATAATAATGGTCTCGTCTCCTACACCCACATGAGGAGAACATAAAGGGAAGTAGGCCATGAAGAGCAATATAAGCCATTCCTGTACATCTGAATATCTACATCCTCCTCTGAGTTTGCATGTTGCTTGATTGCATTTTTACAGCTTTCAGAGAGGGGGGATGCATTGCACACTTCTAATCACAATAGCAGTCTCTTTTTACACACTGAATAAGGATTATGCTAAATGTGGATCATTTCCACATGAAAGGGTCAATCTGCGATTGCTAAATTCAATTTTGGACTTTTAAATTAATCATACACCTATATATACCCATTGATTATTGAATAATATAACTTATCTTACTTACCTCATGAGCTTAGTTCCATGTTCTTACCTCACCTGAACCCTTACCTCACCTGAACACAAACTTGTTTTATTCCTTTGTTTGTAAACAAAGTAATTGTAAACAAACACTTTATAGCCTCAAAACATTGTTAAAAATGTCATGTTGATCTCATGGATGGTCAGTCCTTGCATTCATAGCGCTGTCTATAAATTTGAGATTGGCTACATTTCTTCCGCTCATCCCTCAGCTACACCCTTGAAATAAGGGTTCTACATATATGCTTACCTCAGTGTTTAAACTTTTACATCAGGAGTTCGAGTAATCTTATCATTTAAAAAAGATACACATGAGAATGTTTTAAACTGTACCTATATGGGAATAATTGTGCACGTATCTGGTATTCCCTTAATCATTTTACATATACGGTACTGCCGTGATTTATGTCTTTCAAATTAGTATTTTCAGTGATTTTATAGAGCGGAGAGAATAGAAGGGAATGAGTGAACCAGCAATGTATTGTACTGTGTAGTAAATATCAAATTGGACAGTTTAGCTAGTGTTGATTTTTCACTGTAACATGCCTAGTGTTGATTCAGGAGTTAAATTAACTTAAACCTTAGTGGTATAAAAAAAACAGTATTGGTGTTAAATACCAGAGCTGAGTGTGATTGTGTCATTTTTACTCTGTGTAGAGTAAAACACTCAAAACCACTTATCATAAACTCAGCAAAAAAATAAATGTGAAAGACCTTGTCTTTCAAAGACTCGTAAAAATCCTAATAACTTCACAGATCTTAATTGTAGAGGGTTTAAACACTGTTTCCTATGCTTCACCAGACATCACCGCCAACAACGTCGCCTATGGGCACAAACCCACCATCGCTGGACCAGACAGGAATGGCAAAAAGTGCTCTTCACTGTTGAGTCGTGGTTTTTGTCTCAATAGGGGTGATAGTCGGATTCGCGTTTATCATAGAAGGAATGAGCGTTACACAGAGGTCTGTACTCTGGAGCAGGATCGATTTGGAGGTGGAGGATCCGTCATGGTCTGGGGCGGTGTGTCACAGCATCATCGGACTGAGCTTGTTGTCATTGCAGGCAATCTCAACGTTGTGCATTACAGGGAAGACATCCTCCTCCCTCATGTGGTACCCTTCCTGCAGTCTCATCCTGACATAACCCTCCAGCATGACAATGCCACCAGCTATACTGCTCGTTCTGTGCGTGATTTCCTGCAAGACAGGAATGTCAGTGTTCTGCCATTCCTCACAGAAATGTCTGGGAACTTACAGGTGCCTTGGTGGAAGAGTGGGGTAACATCTCACAGCAAGAACTAGCAAATCTGGTGCAGTCCATGAGGAGGAGATGCACTGCAGTACTTAATGCAGCTGGTGGCTACACCAGATACTGACTGTTACTTTTGGTTTTGACTCCCACTTCGTTCAGGGACACTTTATTCCAATTCTGGTAGTCACATGTGTCACGACTCCCACTGAAGGTGGCTCCCCTGCCTGTTCCGGCGATGCTCGGCGGTCGTTGTCGCCGGTCTACTAGCCGCCACGGATCCCTTTTTCCTTTTCTGTTCGTTTGGTCTGTTCCTTTTTTGTGTTTCTTGATTTTTCTATATATAAGCCTGTTAGGCCAGCCTAGGTTTGTGCGGGATTGCTATGCTGTTAGTTTGTATCTTATTTTTCAGTTTTGGGTTCTGTGTATGGGCCGGTCAGTTAATGTGCCTTGGGTTTTTGGCGTGACCGTTTTTCCCGGGAATAAAAAATATACATTTTCTGCTCTCTGCACCTGACTACAAACCCACTGTTGTTGAAGAACTCTGACAACATGTCTGTGGAACTTGCTCAGTTTATGTCTCAGTTGTTGAATCTTGTTATGTTCATACAAATATTTTGCTAAGTTTATTTCGAGGCATGCTCTATTTCAGGTTGCTTTTCAGAATGTTTTGTTTCAATATCTGTGTTTTTGCATGTACATTGATTGGTTGATTAATATTATGCTATACAAAAATAAATAACGTATCTTTTTCTAAACTAATCTAATCTGGTAGTAGTTGGAATTGTTGCAATCATTACTGAGATGGTTGTTCCTGTTTAGATTATTTAGGTAGTCTCTTTACTCCATCCTCTCTACCCTGGTAGTCATTCGGAATGCAGATTGCGGGTGATTAAATGAGCCAATGGTTGGATATCCTCACTCTGGCTGGATTCCAGTAGATATTGCACTTCACTTTGCACGCCGGCGTAGCGTGACTTGCAGGCCTGATGTGGCCTATAAACCAGGAGTTTCCTAAGACCACTGTGTTAAGGTATAATTTGGCCCTCAAAGAAAGGTGTCATGATGTATGTAATGTATTGTCATAAGGAGTTTAATTTTAAAGGCTAGTAAAGCTGGTGAAACTGTTTATTAAGGGTTCTAGGAAGAATTCTTCAAAGATGAAAAAGGTTCTGAGTAGAACCTTTTAAAGGGGTTTCTAGGCAGAACTCTTCATAGAGGGTTCTAGATAGAACCATATACAAGGGGTTCTATGGCAAACTGTACATTAACAACCCCTAAAGGGTTCTACCTAGCACCAAAAAGGGTTCCCTATGGGGACAAACCGAAGAACCCTATATGGTTCTACTTAGCACCTTTTTTTCTAAGAGTGCATTTGCCAAACCAGTGGTGGGGAGGCGCATTGTTATTGTTTGAACTGCAGATTAGCCCTTTAAAGAAAATAAAAAGGTTCAAATAGATGGAGAAAAATGTGCCCACATGTAATTATAAAGCTGCAATGGCTTTATAAATGTGTGGCAATTAACTGCTTTGATTCCTTGTAATTCATATATAGACAATTACATAATGTTCCAATAGTGTAAATCTTAATTATCACAAATAGTACATCTAAAATGGCACCCTATTCCCTACTGAACTATATAGGGAAAGGGGTGTCATTTTGACCTAACATATATTGATAAAGTCATTACCGTCAGTTAAAGGGACCAATTAAATGAAATCTCCACGTCCTTACAATTCAACAGTGGCTGGCCTGTGAACCGCACTCTAAATGAAATTTCCACGTCCTTACAATTCAACAGTGGCTGGCCTGTGAACCGCACTCTAAATTAAATCGTGGAAGACTTGAAGATGGCGAGAAGGAGGGAGGGAGGAATAGGGGGAACAAACAAATTAGTAATAAAATGGGAGTTTTGTGGCTTATTGGGGCCAACAGAGGGCAATGTTATCTGTAACATGCATTTAAATCTGCCATATCAGGTGCAGAAGCACTTCAGGGATGGAAATGAGGCTTGTTCCATGGATGTTCCATTCAACCCTGGTCACGCCAAGGGCAGATTCATACAAATGCAGCTCCCACACAACGCATATGTGACGCTTGGAGCGCAATGATGAGGAGTGAAGGTGGAGAGGAAGGGCCAACCCAAGCCGTCTTTATGATAATACATAGGATTTCTTTTTTCCTTTTAAAACTTGAGGATGACTTTCGTATCTTAACTTGATGTATTTCCTTTCTATATAGTGGCGTGTGTCCCAATGATGTCATTCCTAACCAGACACTCCTGATACAGTACGAGTCCCACTTTTACTGCACATTTCAGGACAGAAGCTCACGACTATAAAATCAGGTAAGCAACTTTTTCCCAATTACAATTTGAATTCTTTTTCCCACCAAAACCACAGCCCTGACTCTTCTATTTCCAACCAGCCCCTATATAGCAAATATATAAGTCCCCCACTGCTGAGATAGCATTGATGAAGATAAGGATTTGCTATCTCAATGTACTCCACAATACGTATAGGACATCCATCTGCAGGTATGTCTTTATGACCTCTGCTGTGCCCTGTTATTGTTGTCATTTGAGTGTGTGTGTGTGTGTGGGGGGGGGGGGGGGGGGGGGGGGGGGGGGGGGGGGGGGGGGGGGGGGGGTCGTTCTGTATCCCAGAGACATATCACTGGTTGGCCTGTCAGCTGTGTCAGCCAGAGAGATAACACAGAGCACTTTGTCACATAAATGGCATTTAAGATGATGCATTGTGGCCAATAAGACAATTTTGTTTCAATTAATACATTAATTGATTTGTTACGCTAATTTGATTGTTTTTCCTTCTGCTGTCCCTCACTGTTAGGATACTCGTACAGGGAACAAATATTATTGCACCACACTGTTTAAAAGAAGTGCTATGTAACACTAAAACTAGTGGCAACTGAGCTGCCACCAACTTTAAGGAGACGAAACCTTAACTTTGCTGGAGCATTGAAAAACATGGTTGTTAGGGTATTGGGACAGATTTATGAACATTCATCCTCAGGTGTTCTGAAACATGACATGGTGTGTTGTAACACATGGGTGTGAGGGTATTGGGACAGACTGAAGGTGTACTGAATTTCTTTATAAAGCCCTTTTTACATCAGCAGATGTCACAACGTGTTATACAGAAACCCCACCTTAAAACCCCAAACAGCAAGCAATGCAGATGTAGAATCCCAGCTTGCAGTCCTTTTCTGGCTGTGCCAGGTGGAGATCATAAGATCATAAGTGTACATGGCCATGGTACAAATCCGAACAGGAATATCACGTCAGTGACTCAACCCACTCAAGTGACGCACCCTTCCTAAGGATGGCATGGAGGAGCTAGTGACTCAGACCCGTGACTCAGTCCCCTTAATAGGGTCAGAAGCAGAGAATCCCAGTGGAGAGGGGAGCGTGCCAGGCAGAGACAGCAAAGGCGGTTTGTCGCTCGTGTCTTGCCATTCACCTTCCCTGGGCCAGACTACACTCATTCATAGAATCTACTGAAGAGATGAGAGTCTACGTCTCTCACATGGATAGGCAGACCATTCCATTCAAATTGATTTTATAGGAGAAAGCCCTGCCTCCAGCCGTTTGCTTAGAAATTCTAGGGACAGTAAGGAGGCCTGTGTCTTGTGACCGTAGCTTACATGTAGGTATGTACAGCAGGACCAAATCGGAGCGATAGGTAGGAGCAAGTCAATGTAAAACCTTAAAATCAGCCCTAGCCTTGACAGGAAGCCAGTGTAGAGGCTAGCCCTGGAGTAATACGATACATTTTTGGGGTTCTAGTCAAATTTCTAGCAGCTGTGTTTAGCACTAACTGAAGTGTATTTATTGCTTTATCCTGGTGTCTGGAGAGTAGAGCATGACATGGTGTGTTGTAACACATGGGTGTGAGGGTTATGAGGCAGATTGAAGCATTGAAACATTCATCCTGAGGTGTTCTGAAACATGACATGGTGTGTTGTAACAAATCAAATCAAATCAAATGTATTTATATCGCCCTTCGTACATCAGCTGATATCTCAAAGTGCTGTACAGAAACCCAGCCTAAAACCCCAAACAGCAAGCAATGCAGGTTTAGAAGCACGGTGGCTAGGAAAAACTCCCTAGAAAGGCCAAAACCTAGGAAGAAACCTAGAGAGGAACCATTCCAATTCTGGTAGTCACATGTGTCACGACTCCCACTGAAGGTGGCTCCCCTGCCTGTTCGGGCGATGCTCGGCGGTCGTTGTCGCCGGTCTACTAGCCGCCACTGATCCCTTTTTCCTTTTCTGTTCGTTTGGTCTGTTCCTTTTTTGTGTTTCTTGATTTTTGTATATATAAGCCTGTTAGGCCAGCCTAGGTTTGTGCTGTGGCTGGCCTGTGGCCCGGCTGTGCCGGGTGGAGATTATAACAGAACATGGCCAAGATGTTCAAATGTTCATAAATAACCAGCATGGTCGAATAATAATAAGGCAGAACAGTTGAAACTGGACCAGCAGCACGGTCAGGTGGACTGGGGACAGCAAGGAGTCATCATGTCAGGTAGTCCTGGGGCATGGTCCTAGGGCTCAGGTCAGTTGAAACTGGAGCAGCAGCACGGCCAGGTGGACTGGGGACAGCAAGGAGTCATCATGTCAGGTAGTCCTGGGGCATGGTCCTAGGGCTCAGGTCCTCCGAGAGAGAGAAAGAAAGAGAGAAGGAGAGAATTAGAGAATGCACACTTAGATTCACACAGGACACCGAATAGGACAGGAGAAGTACTCCAGATATAACAAACTGACCCTAGCCCCCCGACACATAAACTACTGCAGCATAAATACTGGAGGCTGAGACAGGAGGGGTCAGGAGACACTCTGGCCCCGTCCGAGGACACCCCCAGACAGGGCCAAACAGGAAGGATATAACCCCACCCACTTTGCCAAAGCACAGCCCCCACACCACTAGAGGGATATCTTCAACCACCAACTTACCATCCTGAGACAAGGCTGAGTATAGCCCACAAAGATCTCCGCCATGGGTGTGAGGGTTATGAGACAGATTGAAGCTAAACTGAAACATTCATCCTGAGGTGTTCTGAAACATGACAGGTGTGTTGTAACACCAGTTAATCAAGAATGTGTTATATATACTTTTTATTTCAATGGTCAGTAAAATATCAAGAATACAAAGGTGGTCTTGATTCAATGTTGAAAGGTTGAATAAACTGCACAATGCAGTCAGTCATTCAGGCCATGGGGTTTGTGAAGAGTCACTGACCCATTGACTGCATGCTATCATCATCATGCCTACCTGGCTGACATCAATACACATTCATTCAACCCTGGCTATTTCCCCTAGGGTAGGAGAGGAAGCTAGAATAGTCCATTGTCAGAATATGTAATTGTGGGAAGATGGGAAACAAGACCCCTCCCTATATTGTTGTCATTTGAGAGTGTTGGGGGGGGGGGGGTCCGTATCCAGAGACATATCACTGCTGGCCTGTGTCAGCCAGAGATAACACAGAGCACTTTGTCACGTAAAGGGCATCCTAGGTGATATCTTGAGGCAAATGACACAATGAGCAGAAACGTCTATTTGTTTCAATTAATTAATTTAGAAACTAATCAATTATTAAATGTTATCAATTATACAATTGTTTCTCCTCATCTCATTGCAGTCTCTACTGGTACAGTTGGCAAATGGTATTGGACCACCTGTAAAATGATGTCTTCCCCTTACAGGGCAATGGTCAGTAAAACAGCAAGAATACAAAGGTGAACTTGATTCATATTGAAAGGTTGAATGAATTGCACAATGCAGCCTGTCAATCAGACCAGTTTTTTTTAGATTCAGTGACCCATTGAGTGCATGCTATCATCATCATGCCTATCTGACTGACATCAATAGACGTATGGCTCGGGCTATTTCACCCTACAGGCAAGAGGGTAGGTAGCTAGAGCAGTCATTGTAGATGATCATAGTGGACGATGGGTAACAAGCAAAGCATTGTCTCTGAGTACAGATGTAGACAGTTTACTACAGCAGGAAAATAATTCTGCAGCAACAGGAAATGTAAATTATTATGTGGATTATAATTAATGGACATTTTTTGTAGGGGTTGATACATTTTTTGTTTGGGTAAATCAAGTCTGACATTTAAAGTGGAATAAAAACCACTTTAGAAGCCTTTTTAAAACTTGAATACACTAGAAGTTTGCATTTCTGGTTGTGCAGGAAAATTCTCAGTAACAAAAGACTGATCAAATTAAGATCCTAGATCTGTAGTTTGGATCAATGCCATTAGTTACCTGCTATTTTATTGAGTTTCTTCATGGCTTCAAAGTCCATGTGTCACCCCATGTTATCCCTGCAGGAAGCCAACATAGCAATTTGGTGAACTAATCTCTAATCTATTAAGTAAGTGGGCTATGTTCCTCCTCCTCTGTCTCACACAATAGGCAAGACTGTAGTGGTCTGTATTGTTAGGTGAGTGAGTCACTAGACTGTTACTTGCTTCTTGGAAAGGCTCCTTTTGGTAGGACTGAAATAAACCCATAATTTCTCACTCACTCACTATAGTACACACACATGCGCACAACCGCAATCATACACACAGGCAGGCAGGCAGGCACTCACACACACACACACACTTCCAATTTAGTGCCCGGATTGACAATTATCATTATGTTCCCATCTAATTTTGCCTTTACAGATACTTAATTAGTCCTCACGGTTAATGTACTGTTTTATGTAAATCCCTATACATCCCTAAGCGCATCCATATACCTTTGTGGTGTGGCGTAGCACAGACCCCACTGTCTGTCTCCTTTCATGTTGTTAAGCCATGCTGCTTTTACTGTAGCTATAATGTCGTCTCAAAAGGTAATCATAATGGACATGATCGGTCATACAAAGACATGGTCCAACCCTCCTAACCCTAACCATCCATTCAGTAGCTTTACGGCCAGTCAATTAGTTATAAAGACTACCATTGGTCTGTTGATTGGGAAGTGAAGGCAGGCGATGTGAATATTAGCTGCAGCCATCTGTTGTTTCTGTACATTTCCATACTGCCAGGTATTCCTGTAGTTGTTTTTGGCCACAATAATTTGTTTTATACATGTTGATGATGCTGCTGTACCACAGGAGGTTGGTGGCACCTTAATTGGGAAGGACGGGCTCATGGTAACGTCTGGAACAGAATTAATGGAATTCCGTTCCAGCCGTTCACTCCATTCCAGCCTTTATTATGAGCCGTCCTACCCTCACCAGCCTCCTGTGTGTTGTACAGATAATGCAGTGCCGATTTGACTGAATGGAACCCCTGGACTGACACTACCATGTCTCCATAAGGAAGCATCCATGATGCAAGCAGACGCACTTCCCTAATCAGTAGCCATAAATAATTGAATGTATAGTATTCACACAACATTGTGCGACAGCGGATTTTCGCCACTGTGATGAGACGCCCTCTTCTTGCACATCCTGGATGTGCAGGGGGGATATTTTCAACAATACAGACACAGGCAGGCCAGGCACTTGAGCCTAAGGGGTTTGCTGTCCTCATCCTCTCTCTATGACTGAAAGAGAGACTCGGCCAATCTGTGCACGGTGACGCACCGCAAGGCTGGATCTAGATGCGCTTCATCATCATATTTAACACACCCACCCTCGATCTCACGCTGGACAGACAGTGGTTCTCTTTTTCCTCGCGCAAAAGCCACATATTCGAGAGAGAAAGCGAATCGGCACCTGTCCGAATTATTTATTTGATTTGTCTCGTTTTGGTTGTTTTGTATTGCCTGTCGTTATTCCGGATTTGTTGTGTGATCATTGACATATATTTCATACTGGGTCGCTTACTGTGCAATAGGCTATATGTGAACTAATTCACTTAGCCTACACTTTTTTGTATTTTATTTTTACCTGCGGCGCTTTTCAACGTTGGTTCGCCGTTTATCGTGGCAAAGGAGGAATCTCAAATAGTATTTTATTTATTTATTATATTTTGACATTGGTGAATAGCGCTCTCTGCGCGTTTCCTATCCCGGACTGGACCAATGCGTTGCCCGTGGCCAGCGGATCCACGATAGCCTCGTTTCTCACACCGCAGAGTTCACGCTCAACGGCCGGACGGATGTGTGCCAGCAGACCCCGCGAACACACACCTCTGATGGATCATTTATCTACCGTTTTTGAGCTTTTATTTCGGGCCCCTTGCACTTTCTTTATACCTTATGTTGTGCATAAAGCCTTGAGGTCGGACTCGGATCTATAGAGCAGAAAGCAGTTTAGATAATGCCGCTTGCTCAACTTGACCGTTGGTCTGAACCGAATCGACCTGTTTTACCTGGGCGCATGCGGAGAATCCTCTCGTTCTGAATCACAAAAGGAGCCTTCTATGTGGTTGGGAATACAAAAGTTGAACACTGAAAACTTTAGTCTACTCAAGACGGCTATAAGTGAAGATGGTTTCGTGTTCAACGTGTATTTCATTAAATTGGCATCCAGCGTAATAAACATAATCAGTGATGTAGTGAGTCTGTTCATATGCGTGCTCATCATTTGCAGTAAATACTCACAACAGCTCAAACAGAGGACTATGAAGATGCTACTCTTCCGTAAATTCCGGGTTTTGATTCTCATGGTGTTTCTAATCGCCTGCTCGATGCACATCTTGATAGACTTGTTACCAAAGCTGGAGAGGCGCGGCAACACCGGCTGCTCCTGCTCGCACACGCCGAGCGAGGGCCCTCAGAACTGGGCTAAACACCGAGCCAGGTCGGGAGTGGAGTCGGGCTGGCCTAACAAACACACTCTGAGAATCCTCCAGGACTTCAGCAATGAGCCAAACTCTAACATCTCTTCCCATTCTCCGGAGAAGATCCCCAAAGCGGGGGATAAAACGGAAGCCTTTATACGGCCTGAAGATTATGCGCAAAATGGTGACAAAAATAGACGGTTTATACCGGACACTGTGCTCAACAAAAACGTACCTGTCAAAGGTTCAAGGTTGCGGGCGCTGTTTGACCACCCATTATTTAAGAGAGCCTTACCATCTCTGACCGACGAGGACACATTGTTCAATGTCAACACAGACATCAGATTTGACACCAAAGGCGCCACAGAGAATCAGGAATGGTAACCTATATTTTTATAGATATTTATAGACTATCCCCACAATCTGAAAGTGATTATTATCCTCCTCAAATTCAACATAAGACATGAACATAAATTAAACAAACAATACACCTAAGATATGATATGTTAATGACAATCGTAATTGTGTTACTACATTAATAAAAGTGTTATTACACAAAGGGTTATAGGCTGCTGAACCGTATTATCAAATGTCCCTCTAGCAAATTCAAGTCCCTTAGTAAAACATGTCACCTCAACACACGAAACACTAAAACAGCTGAAGCACTAAAATGGATGGTGATTCTGGGGTTACACAAAATGCATAATCATGTCATCCTCCCTGTTGTAATAACACTGATCCCCCCCCCCCCCCCCCCCCCCCCCCCAGGCATGCTGAGCAGAACGTGGAGGAGTACTCTCCGACAGGAGGGGAGCTGACGGTTGACTCCTACCCCAACTGGCTCCGCTTCCACATAGGGATTAATCGATATGAGCTCTACTCCAGACACAACCCAGTCATCGATGCCCTCCTCAGGGACTTGGTCTCACAGAGAATCACCAGCGTTGGTAAGTCAGAGGAGAGAAGGTAGCTTCTCTAAAGCCTGGTCCCAGATCTGTTTTTACTTTGTTCAGCCAACTCTCATGCCATAGAAGTTGAGAAACTAGCCTGGTTCAGATCTGTTAGTGGTTTGTTTAGCCACCTCCTCTGACTATCATTGACACAGATAACTTGGCGAAGGCACATACAGATGGGACGAGGATAGTTTCTCCTCTGTATGGCACAACAACAGTAGTCAGAGGAGTTGGCTAAACGAAACACAGAAACAGATCTGCGACCAGGTTCTCTCTCCAAATTCACACGCAGTGAAATGAGAGGATGCAGGATGGATACAGCTTGGTCTGGCAGTATGGCCAGCTACATGCTGCTCCCTCCGGCCCATGTAATCACACAGCTATATGACTACTGAGAGGCCAGGATGTCAATACCAATTGAGACTACAGAAGCCATCAGTTGGTAGTTTGGGTTTTTCTTTATATAGCATGCCTAGCTACCGTCACATCTACTTCACTCATTCACAGAAAGAATACAATACAAATGATCAATGGATATTATATACTGTATATTGATAATGTATGACAAATTCAATTTTCTAGTTGATAGGTGACATGTTTGGTAATGTGTAACTCACACTAGGACACGTAGAACATAGAGCCTAAAGCCTTTGGGTCTGTTACATCAGGGCATCTTCCCTATAGAGTGGGTATGCCAACAGTCTAGAGATTGAAACGTTGACATTTTCCTCTTTAACGGTTCACCCTCTTCTCGCCTTTGCACAGCCCATGTCAACATCTCTTTTACATTAAACAATATTTTCTCAAAGCTATTATGGTATTTTTCAAAGACTTTGTGCCTCTTTTTTGGGGCCAATTTGCTTTACGGCCAAGAAATTGACTTGAATTTTGTCCCTTTTTGGATGTGAGGATTCCATCTTCTGCCCTCTGAACAGCTGTCTCAGGAGTCCCTGTAGAATGGCTTATTATGTTCTAGGTTCTAGAATGAGAGAGCGAGAGAGAGGGAAGAAAGAACAGAGAGAGAGAATGAGGGAAGAAAGAAGAGCGCGAGAGAGAACAGAGAGAATGGAAAGAACAGAGAGAAAACAGACAGCGATGTGAATGCACTCTTTGTCCTTCACCTCCCAGTCTCCTTCCTGATCAAACAAACACTGTGACATCATCTGTCACTCACTCTGAGTACACAGTCACACAGTCTGAACTAGAGGTCGACCGATTATGATTTTTCAACGCCGATACCGATATCGATTATTGGAGGACCAAAAAAGCAGATACCGATTAATCGGCCAATTTATTTATTTGTAATAATGAATATTAAAACAATACTGAATGAACACTTATTTTAACATAATATAATACATCAATAAAATGAATTTAGCAGAAACAAAGTGTTGGAGAAGAAAGTAATGTGCCAATATGCAATATGTGCCATGTATGTGCCATGTAAAAATGTGTGCCATGTAAAAATGTATGCCATGTAAAAATGTGTGCCATGTAAAAATGTGCCATGTAAAAATGTGCCATGTAAAAAGCTAACGTTTAAGTACCTTGTTCAGAACATGAGAACTTATAAAAGTTGGTGGTTCCTTTTAACATGAGACTTCAATATTCCAAGATAAGAGGTTTTAGGTTGTAGTTAATATAGTATTTATAGGACTATTTCTCACTATACCATTTGTATTTCATATACCTTTGACTATTGGATGTTCTTAAAGGCACTATAGTATTGCCAGTGTAACAGTATAGCTTCCGTCCCTCTCCTCGCCCCTACCTGGGCTCGAACCAGGAACACATCGACAACAGCCACACTCGAAGAAGCGTTACCCATCACTCCACAAAAGCCGCAGCCCTTGCAGCGCAAGGGGAATAACTACTCCAAATCTAAAAGCGAGTGACGATTGAAACGGTATTAGCGCACACCCAGCTAACTAGCTAGCCATTTCATATTGGTGACACCAGCCATTAGGCTGATAGGCTTGAAGTCATAAACAGCGCTGTGCTTGTGAAGAGCTGCTGACAAAACGCACAAAAGTGCTGTTTGAATGAATGGTTACGGGCCTGCTGCTGCTTAGTCAGACTGCTCTATCAAATCAGACTTAATTATAACATAATAACACACAGAAATGCGAGCCTTTGGTCATTAATATGACACAATTTCACTAGTTAACTGTACGGTTGCAAGATTGAATCAGTGGGAGAGGTTGACCATCCTCTGGAGAGGGAAATTCATTGCGTAATTGATTATATCATCTCTGATGATTTCCTTGTACTCTTCAATGTCATCCAGTGAGAATGATTCTGCCATACTGTGTAATTGCTGTCAATGATGATTTGAGTTGTTTGTCTTTGTGTATCTCCAACAGCCATGAAGTCTGGAGGCACACAACTAAAACTCATCATGACGTTCCAGAACTACGGACAGGCTCTGTTCAAACCTATGAAGTAAGTAGACTGCTTTATAACAACCAGAAATGCGTCTCATGGTGATGTATTGTATAGGTTCAATAGGCTATTCGTACAGTGCCTCAGGGGGACAATCTAGATGAATAAAGGTTAAATGAAAACAAAATTAATTTTATTTAACCTTATTTGTATCCAGGTTGGCCATATTGTAATGATAATATACTTCCTCTGAGAGACTTGGTCCTTTGGTCCTAATCCTTTTCATCATTGTTATAGCTAGCTGGGTTTTAAATTGAATTACTTTTGTTATCGTAATTGGTTAATCATATTCACCCTCCCGTGGTGTGTGGCCTCAGTGGCAGTGTGGAGAGCTGGGTTAAGCCTGTGGCTGATCCCAGGGGGGAGAAGGAGGAGGAGGAGGGAAGGGGGAGAAGGTGGAGGAAGAATAGGAACAGGGAAGGGGGAGAAGGAGTAAGAGGAGGGAAGGGGGGAGAAGGAAGAGGAGGGGGAAGGGGGAGAAGGAGGAAGGAAGGGGGGAGAAGGAGGAGGAGGGGGGAAGGGGGAGAAGGAAGAGGAGGGGGAAGGGGGAGAAGGAGGAGGGAAGGGGGGAGAAGGAGGAGGAGGGAAGGAGGAGGAGTGAAGGGTGGAGAAGGAGGAAAAGGAGGATGGAAGGGGGAGAAGGAGGAATAGGAGCAAGGAAGGGGGAGAGGAGTAGGAAGAGGGAAGGGGAAAGAAGGAGGAGGAGGAGTGAAGGGGGGAGAAGGAGGAATAGGAACAGGGAAGGGGGGAGAAGCTATTCATAGGCTGTCATTACTAACTCCTTCAGTCTAGTCATATTAAGTCAAGCGAGACACACCTCAAATCAGGAGAGAAGCATACTGACATTTTAAACCAGGTGGTTCGAGCCCTGAATGCTAATTGACTGAAATCTGTGGTATATCTGACCGCATGCAATGGGTATGACAAAAAAGTACTTTTTACTGCTACTAACTACATTGGTAACTAGTTCATTATAGCAATAAGGCACATCAGGGGGTGTTGTATATGGCAATATAGCACGTCTAAGGACTGTTCTTACGTACACAATGCAACATGGAGTGCCTGGATACAGCCCTTATACCACAGCCCTTATACCATATACCACACCCCCTCATGCATTGTTGCTGAAATATGCAATCAAAATCCATCCAGATTTTCTCTATGCGGTACACTAATATTACATTTGAACAGAAACAGGAAATTACGTTTGTTTGGGATTTAAATCTATTTGTTGTTTGAGGCTGTCAACTCATGTCTGATATTATCTATCCCCTTGGTGTTCTAATCTAAAAACAGGAGGGGCAGGAGGAGTATGAGACTTATTTTCACTCACCGGTCTTGATACATTTCATTTAACAAAGCATGGCCATCAGAACTGCATGCAAACACTTGCACACTCACACACACACTGCTCCATAACACCCCACCAACTCTCTCTCCTCAATCTGTTTGCGTGTTGCCACATGGTGCATCAAAGAGACAGAGGCTGCAACATCAAAGGCTTCACATCAGCTTCTCCTCTGAACACAAATGCAAATGCATCAACATTTGAGAGAGAGGAGCAGAGCGTCTGGGTACCAATCTGGCGACGGACTCTACCAGTAAACTGGGTTCAGAATAGAATGGCACCGAGCAGGTGCAGAACAGAGCAGGAATCCAGTAGTGCTGCTCTGTATCAATCCTATGTCTCTCTCTCTGTCTCTCTCTCTCTCTCTCTCTCTCTCTGTCTCTCTCTACCTGTCTCTCTGTCTCTCTCTACCTGTCTCTCTGTCTCTCTCTACCTGTCTCTGTCACTCTCTCTCTCTCTCAATTCAATTCAATAGACTTTGTTGACATGGCAAGTTAAAGTATACGGTACCAGTTAAAAGTTTGGACACATTCAAGTGTTTTTCTTTATTTTTAATAAATGATAATAATAATGATAATGAAGACATCTAAACTATGACATAACACATATGAAATCATGCAGTAATAAAAAAGTAGCCGCCTTTGCCTTGATGACAGCTTTGCACACTCTTGGTATTCTCTCAACCAGCTTCACCTGGAATGCTTTTTCAACAGCCTTGAAGGAGGTCCCACATATGCTGAGCACTTGTTGGCTGCTTTTCCTTCACTCTGCTGTCCAACTCATCCCAAATCATCTAAATTGGTTTGAGGTCGGGTGATTATGGAGGCCAGATCATCTGATGCATCAGTCCATCACTCTTCTTCTTGGTCAAATAGCCCTTACACAGCCTGGAGATCATCCGGAACCAACCTGGAACCAAAAATCTCAAATTTGGACTCATCAGACCAAAGCATAGATTTCCACCAGTCTAATGTCCATTGCTCGGGTTTCTTGGCCCAAGTAAGTCTCTGCTTCTTATTGGGGTCCTTTAGTAGTGGTTTCTCTGCAGCAATTCGAACATGAAGGCCTGATTCACACAGTCTTCTCTGAACAGTTGATGTTGAGATGTGTCTGTTACTTGAACTCTGTGAAGCATTTATTTGGGCTGCAATTTCTGAGGCTGGTAACTCTAATTAACTTATTCTCTGCAGCAGAAGTAACTCTGGGTCTTCCTTTCCTGTGGCCGTCCTCATGTGAGCCAGTTTCATCATAGCGTTTGTTGGTTTTTCCGACTGCACTTGAAGAAACTTTAAAAGTTCTTAAGATGTTCCAGAATGACTGACATTCATGTCTTAAAGTAATGATGGAATGCGATTTCTCTTTGCTTATTTGAGCTTTTCTTGCCATAATATGGACTTGGTCTTTTACCAAGTAGGGCTATCTTCTGTATACCACCCGTACCTTGTCACAACACAACCGATTGGCTCAAACATATTAAGAAGGAAAGAAATTCCACAAATGTACTTTAAACAAACCACACCTGTTCATTGAAATGCATTCCAGGTGACTACCTCATGAAGCTGGTTGAGAGAATGTCAAGTGTGTGCAAAGCTGTCATCAAGGAAAGGGTGTTTACTTTTACACATCGCAAATATAAAATATTTTTGATTAGTGTAGCACTTTTCTGGTTACTACCTGATTCCTTATGTGTTATTTCATAGTTTTGAGGTCTTCACTATTATTCTACAATGTAGAAAATATTAATAATAAAGAAAATCCCTTGAATGAGTTGGTGTGTCCAAACCTTTGACTGGTAGTGTACATATAACAAAATAGTGGGACCAACAGCAATAATAATAGTAATAGTGGAAATGGGATTACCATTAACAGAAATTATGTCTACTTATGATAAGGTAAAAGGTTTTATGTCTTGTCATATGATATTGTAAATATATCCAATGCAAAAAACATCTACATTTAAATTTGATTAATATGCATATATTTCCATTAATTCCAATATATTCCCATTAATTCCCAAAGAAAGTTTCCACCTATGAATATTCCCCAAAATGTGCAACCATACTCTGATCACTCTGACATCAATGAAAATGTAATTGAAAATCTAATCAAACACTTCATGGCAGGCCATGAGCTAATGTTGTGCAAAATTTGTATAGGCTATGCACGAGAAAAGAGTGATGGCCTCTACTAAAAAGAGGAGGCTCTCAACAGCTTTCTTTAGATTAGGCCTACTAGATTTTATAATTAAGATTGGTCAAAGTAGCCACCCTTTTCCTTGATGATAGCTTACAACAACAATATTAATGATAATAAAAATATATAAAAGCAGTAGTAGTAGACCAGTCTGAACAAGTCAGTAGTAGTAGACCAGTCTCAACCAGTCAATAGTAGTAGACCAGTCTCAACCAGTCAATAGTAGTAGACCAGTCTCAACCAGTCAATAGTAGTAGACCAGTCTCAACCAGTCAATAGTAGTAGACCAGTCTCAACCAGTCAATAGTAGTAGACCAGTCTCAACCAGTCAATAGTATTAGACCAGTCTCAACCAGTCAGTAGTAGTAGACCAGTCTCAACCAGTCAATAGTAGTAGACCAGTCTCAACCAGTCAATAGTAGTAGACCAGTCTCAACCAGTCAATAGTAGTAGACCAGTCTCAACCAGTCAATAGTATTAGACCAGTCTCAACCAGTCAGTAGTATTAGACCAGTCTCAACCAGTCAGTAGTAGTAGACCAGTCTGAACAAGTCAGTAGTAGTAGACCAGTCTCAACCAGTCAATAGTAGTAGACCAGTCTCAACCAGTCAATAGTAGTAGACCAGTCTCAACCAGTCAATAGTAGTAGACCAGTCTCAACCAGTCAATAGTATTAGACCAGTCTCAACCAGTCAGTAGTAGTAGACCAGTCTCAACCAGTCAATAGTAGTAGACCAGTCTCAACCAGTCAATAGTATTAGACCAGTCTCAACCAGTCAATAGTATTAGACCAGTCTCAACCAGTCAGTAGTAGTAGACCAGTCTCAACCAGTCAATAGTAGTAGACCAGTCTCAACCAGTCAATAGTAGTAGACCAGTCTCAACCAGTCAATAGTATTAGACCAGTCTCAACCAGTCAGTAGTAGTAGACAAGTCTGAACCAGTCAGTAGTAGTAGACCAGTCTCAACCAGTCAATAGTAGTAGACCAGTCAATAGTAGTAGACCAGTCTCAACCAGTCAGTAGTAGTAGACCAGTCTCAACCAGTCAATAGTAGTAGACCAGTCTCAACCAGTCAATAGTATTAGACCAGTCTCAACCAGTCAGTAGTAGTAGACAAGTCTGAACCAGTCAGTAGTAGTAGACCAGTCTCAACCAGTCAATAGTAGTAGACCAGTCAATAGTAGTAGACCAGTCTCAACCAGTCAGTAGTAGTAGACCAATCTCAACCAGTCAATAGTAGTAGACCAGTCTCAACCAGTCAGTAGTAGTAGACCAGCCTCAACCAGTCAATAGTAGTAGACCAGTCTCAACCAATCAGTAGTAGTAGACTAATCAGTAGTAGTAGACCAGTCAGTAGTAGTAGACCAGTCTCAACCAGTCAGTAGTAGTAGACCAGTCTCAACCAGTCAGTAGTGGTAGATCAGTCTCAACCAGTCAGTAGTAGTAGAACAGTCAGTAGTAGACCAGGTTCAACCAGTCAGTAGTAGTAGACCAGCCTCAACCAGTCAATAGTAGTAGACCAGTCTCAACCAGTCAATAGTATTAGACCAGTCTCAACCAGTCAGTAGTAGTAGACAAGTCTGAACCAGTCAGTAGTAGTAGACCAGTCTTAACCAGTCAACAGTAGTAGACCAGTCTCAACCAGTCAATAGTAGTAGACCAGTCAATAGTAGTAGACCAGTCTCAACCAGTCAGTAGTGGTAGACCAATCTCAACCAGTCAATAGTAGTAGACCAGTCTCAACCAGTCAGTAGTAGTAGACCAGCCTCAACCAGTCAATAGTAGTAGACCAGTCTCAACCAATCAGTAGTAGTAGACCAATCAGTAGTAGTAGACCAGTCAGTAGTAGTAGACCAGTCTCAACCAGTCAGTAGTAGTAGACCAGTCTCAACCAGTCAGTAGTGGTAGATCAGTCTCAACCAGTCAGTAGTAGTAGAACAGTCAGTAGTAGACCAGGTTCAACCAGTCAGTAGTAGTAGACCAGTCAGTAGTGGTAGACCAGTCTCAACCAGTCAGTAGTAGTAGAACAGTCAGTAGTAGACCAGGTTCAACCAGTCAGTAGTAGTAGACCAGTCAGTAGTAGTAGACCAGTCTCTCTCTCTCTGTCTCCTTTTTGCATCCGGAAAGTCTTATGTTTTGTGAAAAGTGATTTTGAGCATAAGTCAGGTCAGTCAGCTTCCTCATTGCCCAACTCAGGCAACAGTAAGTCCGATGATTCACCCCTTAACATTGGCCTTGTCATGTTGTGCGCCTTACAAATGATCTCTACGTCCTATTTAGTTGCACAATGAGGTAGAGCCACCCACGGTACAGTCTAGTCTACTGTCTTAGTGGGTTAGCCTGGAATCCTAACTGATAAGCTCCATTTCACCATGATTCCAGTCTTTGTTTGGGTATAGAGGAGTAGGTTGGGTTTTAACACTGCCTCTGTAACGATCATTATTCAGTCTAGCTGTCTGTCTGTCAGTCTCTCTGTTTCGTCTGTTTATGGGTGTGGAGGAGACGTGATCGTCATATGTACATCCAAATTAGACCCTGAGTACACAGACATTGTTTGTTAGCTGATGAGATCAAATTGGAGGCAGGGTTGGGTGTTGATATAATCATGGTTTCTGTTCCAGCATTCCTGGTTAACTGTATTGCTTGTCAATCAACTCCACTGAGTCATACAGTACACACAAATCCAATATACCCTGTCGCTTTCTATGGAGACAAATTGGATAGTCTGTGTAGTATCAATCAAACACAGGAGGCTGGTGAGGGGAGGACGGTTCATAATAATGGTGCAACCATATATTTAACTGATTGACAGTTTGACAGTAGAGCATGTGCAATATTTTTCACTCTTTTTTTGTCAGTATATTAACAACACCAAATAACTCCCCTGAGATATGTCAGCATGTGTAGGCATATCATTACTCACACAAAACATTTCAACATTTCATCAAAATGGGCGAGATGTGAAACAATGGTTTTATCAAATAGCATCAGAGCTCAGGGCGATGTGCTGTATTGAGATAGAAAAATGTCTGAACTGAACAAGACGTGTCTGAACAGAGTGTCTTTCATTCGCTTTGATGGCCGCTTGGCTTCTCTCTGAGAACAATGCAGCCCTATGACAATACAACGAGTTCTGTTTTGACAGCCTTATAGAGAGATATCAAACTAACACAATCGTTCAACATTCTCAGCATATAATATCATCTCTTCTCTTTATTTTAATCTCTAATACAATATGAACATTATTTCTCTCTCTCCCTTTCTCTCTCTCTGTCCTCTCTTTTTTATAATATAACAATATTTGACTAGGTTTCCTGAGATTGACTGTTGTAGAGGAATGACTGGCCTCAGGACAACTGGTTGAGAGGAGATGAATATGAGACAGTTCTAAAATGAGTAGAACTGACACTTTATGATTACTACAATGACACAGCTTCAGGCCAGCGAAGGTTGGTATACTGTAGTAGATGTTTCACCTCTAACTGCTGGTTCAGGGTCAGATATTGTTTTCCCATCAGATTGTTTTATGGTGAACAAATACTGATTATTGTAAGGTTGTGTGATCCCAGATCTGTGGTGATTGAGGGTTCATCTTCTAACATAAGTGACACAGGGCAGTGATTGCTAGATGGGGATGCCTTCCCCAGGCCATTGAAAACAAGTATAGGAAGTGCTAGATCTGTTCTATATGCACTATTTCTATGCTTTTTAATTTAATTTTTAATTTTTAATTTTTCTTTCGGGTTTGTACACCAGACAAATATATTTCACAGCGGTTTAGATGGTACAATGATTTTCTACACTATACTCAAGTATATATTGTTTTGTTACATAAACGGAAATTAGGCGAACTATTCGAATTTTAGCAAGCAGTTTCTGCATAGTGCACCTTTAATTGACCTGCCTGGTAAAATAATTATAATTACAATAAGTCAAACAAGAAATGCCACACTCTTCAAAGATATATTATGATGATCATCTGAACACAGGTCTAGGATCAGCTTAGCAACACCCTACTATAACTTAACAATTAGGAGGAAACACACAAACAGACCTTAGATCAGTGTCTTAGTAGCAGGTCACAGTGTTCCTAATGGGAGATGAAGTGAGAAGAAGTGAGAAGTCAGAAGAACAAAATAATGAATCAGTAAAGATCCCAGCGTGATCATGTGATACAACAACACTGTGAGCCCAACACTGGTTCAGCAAATTACCCCCTAATGTTTAATAATGTTTTGACATGTTGTAATACTGTAATTGGGTCCTCTGGGCTTTGTTGAGTTCAACAGGGTTTGTGTTGAATGACTTAATATATGTTTATGGAGGCTAGTCTAATGAACGGGAGGCATTGTGAAAGGCAATGTAAGCATAACACACACACGCACGCACGCATGTACGTATGTACGTATGTATGTATGTATGTACAGTGGGGCAAAAAAGTATTTAGTCAGACACCAATTGTGCAAGTTCTCCCACTTAAAAAGATGAGAGAGGCCTGTAATTTTCATCATAGGTACACTTCAACTATGACAAAATTAGAGAAAAAAATCCAGAAAATCACATTGTAGGATTTTTTATGAATTTATTTGCAAATTATGGTGGAAAATAAGTATTTGGTCACCTATAAACAAGCAAGATTTCTGGCTCTCACAGACCTGTAACTTCCTCTCCTCTCCTCTCCTCTCCTCTCCTCTCCTCTCCTCTCCTCTCCTCTCCTCTCCTCTCCTCTCCTCTCCTCTCCTCTCCTCTCCTCTCCTCTCCGCTCTCCTCTTTGCTCTCCTCTTTGCTCTCCTTTCCTCTCCTCTCTGATCCGCTCTCCTCTCCTCTGCTCTGCCCTCTTCTGCTCTCTTCTGCTCTATTCTCTCCACTCTCCTCCTCGCTGTTCTCCTCTCCTCTCTGTTCTCCTCAGCGTTGTCTAGCATTGCTGAGTCTCATTGTTCTAAATGAACACTTCTCAGCCCAGTGTTTCTCCTCACCTCACCCCTGATGATTTTGGACAGGCTGGGAGCAAACAAATCTTTCTGTGTTACATTCAGTGATAGGTAGCTCTGAAATCCGTGCATTACTCACAGCTTCCATGCTGTGAGTGTTTAAACCTTAGAAACATTTCTTAAAAAAGCTAAAAATCCTCCCTCCAGGTTGATTATTATCAGTTAGAATGTTGTTCTGCTTCCACTGTTAAAGGAATGAAAACACATTTTTGTGCTTAGTAAAGGATAGGTGACGGGTTAGTACAGAATCTGCATATCACAGGTTCTCTGTGTGTTTGTCTTTGTACGCCTGGGTGCGTGTGTGACTTCACTCCTGACATTTCTGTGTTGTCTCAGAGGCATAATGTTTATGGCTCATCACAATGCATCACATTAAGGCAGGCTCTGATAAACCCGCTCATTGTCTCTGGGAAGACAGAGAAGGTTAATCACCCTGTTTTTATGACATTGATGTACACAACCCCTCCTCCGGCCTCATCCCTATCTGTTCTCCTCTGGAGAGAGAAAGAGTCATTTTAACAGTAGCTCATTGTGTGACTGTGTCAGTTGATATCAACTGTCACCTTGTCTCGTCTCTTGGAGAGAGAGAGACATTATTAGACCCAACCAAATCAGGAAAAAACTAAATATAATTACTTGACACATTAAGAAGAATTACCAAAAAAACGGAGCAAATTAGAATGCTTTTTGTCCCTAAACAGAGAGTACACCGTGGCAGAATACCTGACCAAAATGAAGGAAAGCTTTGACTATGTACAGTCTCAGTGAGCATAGCCTTGCTACTGAGGAAGGCGGCCGGCCGTAGGCAGACCTGGCTCTCAAAGGAAGACAGGCTATGTGCACACTGCCCACAAATGAGGTGGAAACTGAGCTGCACTTCCTAACCTCCTGCCCAATGTATGACCATATTAGAGAGACATGTTTCCCTCAGATTACACAGATCCACATAGAATTCAAAAACAATCCCAATTTTGGTAAACTCCCATATCTATTGGGTGAAATACAGCAGTGTGCCATCACAGCAGCAAGATTTGTGACCTGTTGACACAAGAAAAAGGCAACCAGTGAAGAACAAACACCATTGTAAATACAACCTATATTTATGTGTATTTATTTTCCCTTTTGTAGTTTAACTATTTGGATATTGTTACAATACTGTATGTAGACATGATATGACATTTGAAATGTTTCTATTCCTTTGGAACTTTTATGAGTGTAATGTTTACTGTACATTTTTTATTGTTTATTTCACTTTTGTTTATTATCTATTTCACTTGCTTTGGCAATGTAAACATATGTTTCCCATGCCAATAAAGCCCTTTTGAATTTAATTGAGTTGAATTGACATCCCTCCAAGGCCGACAGTACTACTCTATCTTTCTGCCCAGAGATAATGTACAGTGCCTTGCGAAAGTATTCGGCCCCCTTGAACTTTGCGACCTTTTGCCACATTTCAGGCTTGAAACATAAAGATATAAAATCAACAACAAGTGGGACACAATCATGAAGTGGAACGACATTTATTGGATATTTCAAACTTTTTTAACAAATCAAAAACTGAAAAATTGGGCGTGCAAAATTATTCAGCCCCCTTAAGTTAATACTTTGTAGCGCCACCTTTTGCTGCGATTACAGCTGTAAGTCGCTTGGGGTATGTCTCTATCAGTTTTGCACATCGAGAGACTGAAATTTTTTCCCATTCCTCCTTGCAAAACAGCTCGAGCTCAGTGAGGTTGGATGGAGAGCATTTGTGAACAGCAGTTTTCAGTTCTTTCCACAGATTCTCGATTGGATTCAGGTCTGGACTTTGACTTGGCCATTCTAACACCTGGATATGTTTATTTTTGAACCATTCCATTGTAGATTTTGCTTTATGTTTTGGATCATTGTCTTGTTGGAAGACAAATCTCCGTCCCAGTCTCAGGTCTTTTGCAGACTCCATCAGGTTTTCTTCCAGAATGGTCCTGTATTTGTCTCCATCCATCTTCCCATCAATTTTAACCATCTTCCCTGCCCCTGCTGAAGAAAAGCAGACCCAAACCATGATGCTGCCACCACCATGTTTGACAGTGGGGATGGTGTGTTCAGGGTGATGACCTGTGTTGCTTTTACGCCAAACATAACGTTTTGCATTGTTGCCAAAAACTTCAATTTTGGTTTCATCTGACCAGAGCACCTTCTTCCACATGTTTGGTGTGTCTCCCAGGTGGCTTGTGGCAAACTTTAAATGACACTTTTTATGGATATCTTTAAGAAATGGCTTTCTTCTTGCCACTCTTCAAAAAGCCAGATTTGTGCAATATACAACTGATTGTTGTCCTATGGACAGAGTCTCCCACCTCAGCTGTAGATCTCTGCAGTTCATCCAGAGTGATCATGGGCCTCTTGGCTGCATCTCTGATCAGTCTTCTCCTTGTATGAGCTGAAAGTTTAGAGGGACGGCCAGGTCTTGGTAGATTTGCAGGGGTCTGATACTCCTTCCATTTCAATATTATCGCTTGCACAGTGAGATGATTAAAGTTTGGGAAATCTTTTTGTATCAAAATCCGGCTTTAAACTTCTTCACAACAGTATCTCGGACCTGCTTGGTGTGTTCCTTGTTCTTCATCACGCTTTTAACGGACCTCTGAGACTATTACAGTGCAGGTGCATTTATACGGAGACTTGATTACACACAGGTGGATCGTATTTATCATCATTGGTCATTTAGGTCAACATTGGATCCTTCAGAGATCCTCACTGAACTTCTGGAGAGAGTTTGCTGCACTGAAAGTAAAGTGGCTGAATAATTTTGCACGCCCAATTTTTCAGTTTTTGATTTGTTAAAAAGGTTTGAAATATCCAATAAATGTCGTTCCACTTCATGATTGTGTCCCACTTGTTGTTGATTCTTCACAAAAAAAATACAGTTTTATATCTTTATGTTTGAAGCCTGAAATGTGGCAAAAGGTCGCAAAGTTCAAGGGGGCCGAATACTTTCGCAAGGCACTGTAGCTGCTCTCAAAGCTATCATGTTGATTCTTTCAAACTGCTTGACGAAAACCGTGAATACTCCTTTTACCCTGACGTACCTGGGTATGAGACGTGAAGCAGCCTTTAACTCTTCTCAAACGTGCTTTCCCACGTTTATAGGTGTAGGTTTAATCTAGTCTCCTGCATGCCAAAATAATAAAGGCATTTCAAATGTCATATTATGTCTATATACAGTATTGTAATGATGTGCAAATAGTTTAAGTACAAAAGGGAAAATAAATCAACATAAATATAGATTGTATTTAGATTGTATTTACAATAGTGTTTGTTCTTCACTGGTTGCCCTTTTCTTGTATCTCTCTGTCTCTCTCTCCTCACCAGTAGACATGTTTTATAACCGGTAGTTCGTTTTGGAGGAAAGACCCTCAGGAGAATCATTCATAGATAATGAAGCAGGGAGTAAAATACCACGTTGACAGTTCCACAAAGTCTTGACTGTCAGGTTTAATTATGACACCGAAGTGCCAGTGTCACGTTTTCACTCCTCACATCTCCTCTCACCAGACGGACAGTAGGTCTAATCGGGTTTTTATTTTTTACATAGGAGCTAAGTGATCTGATATGAAATATGCTGTTGTATAGGTCTATATGCATCATTATTGGACAACAGCTAAATCTATTTGCTGCTGTACAGTACATGGTAGTTTGGTCTTTCCCTAAGCTAAGTGATCTGATTCTAAATACACCATGTTGTGTTGTAAATATGGATGTTTTGCGGCAAAATCTTTGAAAACAGCTAAATCTGTACATTGCTGTACAGTAGCTTTAGCCTTTTCCTTAGGAGCCATCTACCCTGATGCATCTGAAACATCACATTGTGATGCATAATTATTGGAGGATAAGGAACAGGAAAATCTGCATTGCTGTACTGTATGCATCTCTGTGGACGGCTGTCATTCAGCATTCTAAAGTCCCCATATACAATAGACTGGGCGTAAAGAAATATCTGTTCAAAGCTTTACATGAGTACAGCGCCTTGACTCCATCTCTCACAAGGGATTTTTAACTCCCTGATCCAGTGAAGGGAGATGGGAGATGTGGATGGCTCACCCCATTGATGTAACTGTCCTCAACGCAACGCGTAACATCCCTGTCCCAACATGATTAGTTCTCTAGTCTCCCCTCTCCTACAGTCCACCAGGGTTGATGAAGACTTTCTATTTGGACTCTGTGAGTTAGATGTTGAATCTCTCTCTCTCTCTCTCTCTCTCTCTCTCAGCCCCTCATGATGGGTTCAGATTTTTTTTGTGTGGCCCTCATCCCCATCAAAGTTGCCCACCCCTGCTCTAAATTGTACCAGATAGGGGTTCTTTGGCTTGTAACTGTAGCAAAACCCTTTTTGGTGCTATGTAGAAACATTTTTTGAATGTTCTATAAATAACCATGCTGATAAGGTTCTAAATGGCACCTGTATAGTGCTATGAAGAACCCTTTCCTAAGGTTGTATAAAGTACCATTACAAAAAGTAGTTTATAAACTGGGTGATTGACTTCGTGATATATGGCCAATACACCACAGCTAAGTGCTGTGTCCAGGAACTCCGGTTGCATCGTGCGTAAGAACATTGGCCATATACCACACCTCCTCAGTCCTTATTGCTTAAATATAACACCTAAAAAGGGTTCTGCTGTTGTTAAATACCTTTTTGGGGCTATATAGAACCCTTTGTAGAGCCGTTATAGAGAATGGTTCTATAAAGAATCTTCCTCAATCTGAAAGGTTCTTTGTAGATCCTTTTGAATATAGTTGTGTTTTATTCTGGTCAGCCATATTATATTGTTAAATTCCATAGGTGTTATTATGTGTTCATTGACAAGTTGAATCAAGTCATCTACCTCTGGAACAGCTGGGGGTCCCTGAGGGGAGAATTGACAACTAGTGACTGATTCAGTCAACCACTTTCAAATGACACAAGGCCATACGTGAGTCTCTCACAAGACACTGGCCGTAGTCATATATAATATGTCATTCTTCTTCTTCTCTGAGGTTTAACGGCGGTTGACATCCAATATGTTGCATTGCCACCCCCAACCGAACTATAGTGTAGATCCATTACACTTTGTGATACAAAATGGGAAAAGGGAACCAAAAAAAGGAACAAAATTGTATAGATATATTTATTTTTAGATATTTATATGTATTTATATATTTATATATACAGTACCAGTCAAAAGTTTGGACACACCTACTTATTCCAGGGTTTTCTTTATTTTTACTACATTGTAGAATAATATTTTAGAATAAGGCTGTAACATAACAAAATGTGGAAAACGGGAAGGGGTCTGAATACTTTCTGAATGTACTGTATAGTGTATCCTAACATGACCATGGGTAAAGACTCAAAAAGACTGACAGTGACTCCTCAGGTTCACCATGGAGGTGAGCCTGGTCACAAACACCAGCAATCTTCAACTTCAATTGCTCCACCTCCACACTTAATGCTACCCCTACTCCTTGCCCTGTTCCTAAGAGCAAAGTAAGAAACAGATCTAGACTCAAGTTGCGTGGCACAGAGCGTCTGATCCTTCTGGTCAGAAGAAACACAAACATCAGAAGTCCACTTCGGGTTACCTTGACCGATTCAACAACACCCATCTTCTTTTCCACCCAACCGGGAACCATCCATTGATCAGCCAAAAGGCCTGGTATAATGTGTAATGGCATAACACAACACATTAGATCAACTGAAATGATACTCACGGCTGCACAAAAAGAGTTGTGAGAAAACCTACACACCCAAATATGCTAATGAGCTGCCTCCCCTACAGTTTAATGATAATTAAAATAACAAATGAGCCTTTTGTGAACTGCAAAGAACCATTGAAGGATTCTTTGAGTCGTTATGGTTCCACATAGAACCATCGCCCTTCCCAAAGAAACGTTGAGAAACTCTATTTTTTTTTTTACTTTTCAGGGCTGTAGAATATAAAAACCTTCACATCGGAACACAAAGCAGCCAGAAGTGTTCCTATATCAATGCATAAGGAGGACACACCTACCATAACAGCTTATCCACCATCATGAATTGGCCACATTTGTGAATGTGATTGTGCTATACAAGTGGTAGGCAGTAGTCACAGCTGTTTTGAATGGAACAACAACAACAAAAAGTATTCCACAGGGACTGGAAACTGGTGGCTTATCATATATAAAAATGTCTTGCTCTTTGTGTGTGTGTGTGTGTGTGTGTGTGTGTGTGTGTGTGTGTGTGTGTGTGTGTGTGTGTGTGTGTGTGCGTGCGTGTGTGTTTTCCTCCCTCTTATTCTCCCCAGAGAGTTTATGAAAGTAGTTTGTGGATTGTGTAAAATGAAAGGATAAAGAAAATTGCATATGGCAACCAGCCCCACCAAAGAATGATTATAATTTGTTGTTGCAAAGAAAACATGACTAGTGTACTTCAGCTTGGTTTTGCCAATCTGGAGAAAAACAGTTTATGAAACTCCATGTAGTAGGGACGGACCATCTTGTTAGTCTTTCAGTAAGGAGGGAAAACATGATGGTGTTTGTCTATTGGCTTATTCAAATATGAGCTTTGGAGTTGAATCTCTGTCCGAGCAAGACCTCGTGTCTGGGGGAGTGTCTCGCTCATCAGTCACAGTAATGACCCAGTGAAGAAATCATAAAACAGTGCCAGAAATAGGATTTTATATTTACCTTCTGCCCTACCCCCTTCCTCTCCCTCCCACACAGTAGACATCATCATCAAGATGGCTGCCACTTGTAGTCTCTCTCTGCAAAACATTAACTCTGGCATACTTTCAATACACTGATCCAAATAAACTAGTTGGCCAACCATTATATAAACAAATGACTTGGCTTTAGCATGAAAACATCACTTCAGATCAACAAAGTGATAATCCCGCTCCAGCTATGATCACTTAATGGCATTTTTCCCTTAGAGGAAGTGGAAAGGCTTGGGATGGGACTATTTGAGGTTTTAGAGTCTAAAAAGGCCCCAGAACGAGTAGGTCACCACAGGCTATTATTTCATTTGTGAATGTGTTATGAGGGAGTGTATGGTGAGGCTCTGTGACTAGTTCTGTAGGCTTTGGTTCCCCTGTAGGAAAATACATGACAGTCATTCAGGAAGAGGTTTACAGAGTGGCACCGAGACTATAAGTGACTATAACTGCCACCAGACCTCTCTCTCTGCTGGATCCTTCTGGTATTCTGCAACATATTTGTCACAGTTCTATTTTTGTATATCTATATCTAGTGTATCTATATCTTTGGTTCTATATCTACACACAGTTCTTTTTATATAATTAATCTAAAAGAAATGTTGATTCTCTTTCTTTCTCTCTTTCTCTCCTCTCTCTCACCACTCGACTCCCTTTTCCAGTCCTCCTCCCCCATCCCTTCATCTTGGAGCAATAGAAAGCAGAAAGCACTGCCCTTTGTCTAGCAACAAACATGTTTTCTCTTTAACAACCTGACCGATCCAATACGGAGGAAAATATATCTCTTAAAATCTTGTGTTTTTCACTCCTTCTCACTTTGTGTTTTGCTCCAGTGACTCTTACCAAAGCAGTTTATCCACATTATTGGACAATGTGAACAGGCGTTCATGCACTGCCAATGTCAAGGGAGTCATTTATAATCTCTTTTTTCTTCTCTGACAAATGTGTTTTTCCCCAATGAAGCGTCCCAGACGGTGCCTGTAAATGTTTAACAAGGTTACTTTTCAGTTGTAGCTTCCACAGTGTATCCTCTCCTCTATTATCCTGTTATATTGGTGTGTGTAAAATAACACAATGAAAGGCTTGGGTTCGTGTAAGGTCAAACAGAGAGTTTTTTAAGATGCCATATTCTCTACTTACACAATAACACAAGGAGCTCTGCAGATTGTGTGGGTTGGGATCATCCTTTACTGCCGTCTCTATGGGTGGTTTCTCTCAGTTTCTTTCTGTTTCCAGCAGGCTCTCTCTTTCTCCCTGGCTCTATTCCACCCTCTCTCTCTCTTATCTCTATCTTTGTCTTCCCTGCTCTCTTCATCTATCCATCTCTCTCTCTCGCTCTCTCTAGGCATCAGACTGGGTGTTGGTCAGGGGGTTCTCCTCACCGCTGCCTTACTGCCTGGTCACAAAGGCTCGTCCCAGAGTTTCCCTACTATATTTATAGAAGCCTTTCTGTTTTTTAAATGCTTATCAACAGCCACATTATTCCCCACCCACCAATTTACCGTACTGAGTAGTACATCTCTGGCTACACCACAGGGCTCTGACTATACCACAGGGCTCTGACTATACCACAGGATCTGACTACACCACTGGCTATACAACAGGGCTCTGACTATACCACAGTCCTCTGACTACAACACTGGATATGCCACAGGGCTCTGACTACACCACTGGGCTCTGACTACACCACTGGCTATACCACAGTGCTCTGACTACACCACTGGCTATACAACATGGCTCTGACTACACCACTGGGCTCTGACTACACCACTGGGCTCTGACTACACCACTGGGCTCTGACTACAACACTGGATATACAACAGGGCTCTGACGACACCACTGGGCTCTGACTACACCACTGGGCTCTGACTACAACACTGGATATACAACAGGGCTCTGACGACACCACTTGACTCTGACTATACAACTGGGCTCTGACTACACCACTGGCTATACCACATTGCTCTGACTATACCACAGTCCTCTGACTACACCACTGGCTATACAACAGGGCTCTGACTACACCACTGGGCTCTGACTACACCACTGGGCTCTGACTACACCACTGGGCTCTGACTACAACACTGGGCTCTGACTACACCACTGGGCTCTGACTACAACACTGGATATACAACAGGGCTCTGACGACACCACTTGACTCTGACTATACAACTGGGCTCTGACTACACCACTGGCTATACCACAGGGTTCTGACTACACCACTGGCTAAACCACAGGGTTCTGACTATACCACAGGGTTCGGACTCTACCACAGGGTTCTGATTACACCACAGGGTTCGGACTCTACCACAGGGTTCTGATTACACCACAGGGTTCGGACTCTACCACAAGGTTCTGATTACACGACAGAGTTCTGACTATACCACAGGGTTCTGATTACACCACAGGGTACTGACTATACCACAAGGTTCTGACTATACCACAGGGATCTGATTACACCACAGGGTTCTGACTATTCCACAGAGTTCAGACTATACCACAGGGTTCTGACTATACCACAGGGTCCTGATTATGTCACAGGGTTCTGACTATACCACAGGGTTCTGATTACACCACAGGGTTCTGACTATACCACAAGGTTCTGATTACACCACAGGGTACTGACTATACCACAAGGTTCTGACTATACCACAGGGTTCTGATTACACCACAGGGATCTGATTATACCACAGGGTTCTGACTATACCACAGGGTTCGGACTATACCACAGGGTTCTGATTACACCACAGGGTTCTGACTATACCACAGGGTTCTGAGTACACCACATGGTTCTGACTGTACCACAGGGTTCTGATTACACCACATGGTTCTGACTATACCACAGGGTTCTGATTACACCATATGGTTGTGGCTTCTCTCAGTCACATCCTACAGTATAGGTTCTCTCCACCACATCTCTCTTTCTCTTTCTTTCTCACTTTCTCTCTATCTCATTGCTCTCTAATGACTATTCCAATAAGGAGTGTCACTCTGCGTCTACCACATACTCTGTCTCTCCTCATGCACAGTCCACATGATTTACTGTTGAAACCCAGATACTGGAACTAGAAGGATCTATTCTTTACTATATCTTTTTGACTCTATTCCATGCGTTTTTGAGTCATTTTCACATTTTATTAGCTTTTGGAAATGCTTTATTGATTTGATATTCTACACCATTTAGACTGTTTGTGCCTTGAGAGCAAACCAGCCAACATTGCGAGATCTACTCAACATACCTGAGGTGACATCTGTTATCCAATCACCTCAATTCACGTCAACGCAAAGGAACCAGGGTTAAGAAGTACTGATTGTGTTGCAATTAAGCCTCCTGGAAAAACTGGGGAAAACAGCTCTACATGCCTGGTCCTGTCGGTGCTGTGGCATGCCAACAAAGCCTTACTACCGAGACTGCTTAGCTGTATAATTAGCTTAATTTTTGCAGCAATACATCCCAAACATGAAAGATTTTCGAGAAACAAATCTAATTATAGTTAGAGAAGTCAAAGAAGCGACCAAGGATGCTTCTGTCTGAAAATATATCCAATAGGGATCTACTTTTGACTGAAATGTCCCCATATTCCCTATATAGTACACTGCCTTTGAAATGTCACCCTATTCCCTATATAGTACACTGCCTTTGAAATGTCCCCCTATTCCCTATATAGTACACTGCCTTTGAAATGTCACCCTATTCCCTATATAGTACACTGCCTTTGAAATGTCAACATATTCCCTATATAGTACACTGCCTTTGAAATGTCACCCTATTCCCTATATAGTACACTGCCTTTGAACTGTCAACCTATTCCCCATATAGTACACTACTTTTGAACTGTCAACCTATTCCCTATATAGTACACTGCCTTTGAAATGTCAACCTATTCCCTATATAGTACACTACTTTTGGACTGTCAACCTACTCCATATATAGTACACTACTTTTGAACTGTCAACGTATTCCCAATATAGTACACTACTTTTGAACTGTCAACCTATTCCCTATATAGTACACTACCTTTGTACCGTCAATCTATTCCCTATATAGTACATTACTTTTGAACTGTCAACCTATTCCCTATATAGTACACTACTTTTTGACTGTCAACCTACTCCATATATAGTACACTACTTTTGAACTGTCAAAATATTCCCTATATAGTACACTACTTTTGAACTGTCAACGTATTCCCAATATGGTACACTACTTTTGAACTGTCAACCTATTCCCTATATAGTACACTACCTTTGTACCGTCAATCTATTCCCTATATAGTACATTACTTTTGAACTGTCAACCTATTCCCTATATAGTACATTACTTTTGAACTGTCAACCTATTCCCTATATAGTACATTACTTTTGAACTGTCAACCTATTCCCTATATAATACACTACTTTTGAACTGTCAACCTATTCCCTATATAGTACATTACTTTTGAAATGTCAACCTATTCCCTATATAGTACACTACTTTTGAACTGTCAACGTATTCCCAATATGGTACACTACTTTTGAACTGTCAACCTATTCCCTATATAGTACATTACTTTTGAACTGTCAACCTATTCCCCATATAGTACACTACTTTTGAACTGTCAACGTATTCCCAATATAGTACATTACTTTTGAACTGTCAACCTATTCCCTATATAATACACTACTTTTGAACTGTCAACCTATTCCCTATATAGTACATTACTTTTGAAATGTCAACCTATTCCCTATATAGTACACTACTTTTGAACTGTCAACGTATTCCCAATATAATACACTACTTTTGAACTGTCAACCTATTCCCTATATAGTACATTACTTTTGAAATGTCAACCTATTCCCTATATAGTACACTACTTTTGAACTGTCAACCCTTGTACAGAACACTACTTTTGAACTGTCAACCTATTCCCCATATAGTACATTACTTTTGAACTGTCAACCTATTCCCTATATAGTACATTACTTTTGAACTGTCAACCTATTCCCTATATAATACACTACTTTTGAACTGTAAACCTATTCCCTATATAGCACACAACTTTTGAACTGTCAACCTATTCCCTATATAGGACACTACCTTTGAAATGTAAACCTATTCCCTATATAGTACACTGCCTTTGAAATGTCACCCTATTCCCTATATAGTACACTACTTTTGAAATGTCACCCTATTCCCTATATAGTACACTACTTTTGAACTGTCAACGTATTCCCAATATAGTACATTACTTTTGAACTGTCAACCTATTCCCTATATAATACACTACTTTTGAACTGTCAACCTATTCCCTATATAGTACATTACTTTTGAAATGTCAACCTATTCCCTATATAGTACACTACTTTTGAACTGTCAACGTATTCCCAATATAATACACTACTTTTGAACTGTCAACCTATTCCCTATATAGTACATTACTTTTGAAATGTCATCCTATTCCCTATATAGTACACTACTTTTGAACTGTCAACCCTTGTACAGAACACTACTTTTGAACTGTCAACCTATTCCCCATATAGTACATTACTTTTGAACTGTCAACCTATTCCCTATATAGTACATTACTTTTGAACTGTCAACCTATTCCCTATATAATACACTACTTTTGAACTGTAAACCTATTCCCTATATAGCACACAACTTTTGAACTGTCAACCTATTCCCTATATAGGACACTACCTTTGAAATGTAAACCTATTCCCTATATAGTACACTGCCTTTGAAATGTCACCCTATTCCCTATATAGTACACTACTTTTGAAATGTCACCCTATTCCCTATATAGTACACTGCCTTTGAAATGTCAACCTATTCCCTATATAGTGTACCACCTTTGAACTGTCAACCTATTCCCCATATAGTACACTACTTTTGAACCATCAATCTATTCCCTATATAATACATTACTTTTGAACTGTCAACCTATTCCCCATATAGTACACAACTTTTTAACTGTCAATCTATTCCCTATATAGTACATTACTTTTGAACTGTCAACCTATTCCCTAAGTAGTACATTACTTTTTGACTGTCAACCTATTCCTTATATAATACACTACTTTTGAACTGTCAAGCTATTCCCTATATGGTACATTACTTTTGAAATGTCAACCTATTCCCTATATAGTACACTACTTTTTAACTGTCATCCTATTCCCCATATAGTACATTACTTTTGAACTGTCAACCTATTCCCTATATAGTACATTACTTTTGAACTGTCAACCTATTCCCTATATAGTACATTACTTTTGAACTGTCAACCTAATCCATATTTAGTACACTACTTTTGAACTGTCAACGTATTCCCTATATAGTACATTACTTTTGAACTGTCAACCTAATCCATATTTAGTACACTACTTTTGAACTGTCAACATATTCCCTATATTGTACACTACTTTTGACCAGAGCCGGCCTGAATTTCGGACACACCCCGAACCAGCCAACGTTTCACTGCTGAGACAAGCTTTTCTATTTAGAAATGATGCTTTTCAGAGCAGGGTTTACCAGGTTGGTTTATTGTAATTTCAATAGGATTGATTAGACCGTGCCTTGCTTGGCATCTCAAATTAAACATTGCCCCGACATCACCAAAAAGATATACCTCAAATGTGACTCATAGCTACAGAGGGTAGTGCCCTTGGCCCAGTACATCACCTGGGCAAAGCTTCCTGCCATCCAGGACCTCTATACCAGGCGTTGTCAAAAGAAGGCCCTAAAAATTGTCAAAGACTCCAGCCACCCTAGTCATAGACTATGTTCTCTGCTACCACACAGCAAGTGGTATATGAGCGCCAAGTCTAGGTCCAAGAGGCCTAGACAGCTTCCACCCCCAAGCCATAAGACTCCTGAACACCTAATCAAATGGCTACCCAGAGTATTTGCATTACCCCCCCCCCCCCCCCCTTCTATGCTGCTGCTACTCTCTGTTATTATCTATGCATAGTCACAACTCTGCCTACATGTACATATTACCTCGACTAACCGGTGCCTCCGACACATTTTTTTTTCTTACTTTTTTTTTAGCTATTTTCTTAAAACTGCATTGTTGGTTAAGGGCTTGTAAGTAAGCATTTCACTGTAAGGTGAATGCCTGTTGTATTTGGCGCATGTGACAAAGAAAATTAGATTTGATTTTATCATACCACATAAAAGGCCCAATTCAACATCCAGATTATGAGATAGGGATTGGGAGTTGTACTGTAGCTAGTGACGTGTCATTGGTGGGATAGGGATTGGGAGTTGTACTGTAGCTAGTGACGTGTCATTGGTGGGATAGGGATTGGGAGTTGTACTGTAGCTAGTGATGTGTCATTGGTGGGATATGGATTGGGAGTTGTACTGTAGCTAGTGATGTGTCATTGGTGGGATATGGATTGGGAGTTGTACTGTAGCTAGTGACGTGTCATTGGTGGGATAGGGATTGGGAGTTGTACTGTAGCTAGTGACGTGTCATTGGTGGGATAGGGATTGGGAGTTGTACTGTAGCTAGTGACGTGTCATTGGTTGCAGTTGTAAGACACTTGAAAGGAGTTTAATAGAGCATCAGACAATAACAGATGATGTGTGAGTCAGTGATTACCTTTAATAGAACTTAGTTTCACTCCACTTATTTTGTATTGTTGGCTGTGAAAGCAATTGTGATGTAATATTTTTCAGTCTGTCTGTCTCTGTGTCAATCCTAGCCTAGGGGCTTGGCACAGTGGTGAACAACAATGCTCATTTGAACACATCAGCTCTGTATTGAACAGTTTTTTCAGTTTCTTTGTTTCAATGGACATCAAGGAAAAACGGAAGACAGTGATATGTCTGATGTTTCCTGTTTTGGTGCACGATTATTCCCTGCTTTGGCTAACATCAAGGGCAGTGGAAATGGACTGGCATTAATTAATCTGCTTTGATTCCTGTCATGGCATACACGCACACACACTCACACACCTTCCCAAAAACACATTTATTGCTGATTTATTTATTGCTGGATTTATTTCAATTATCGCCCAGTGCTAACACACACACACACACACACACACACACACACACACACACACACACACACACACACACACACACACACACACACACACACACACACACACACACACTATGTAGCTGTACACTCTTGAGTGTCTGTAATGAATGAATAAGGTCAGGCTAGGTATGGGACTCCAGAAACTAGATCTGTGATCTCCTTTCTCTCCTTTTACCTCCGAGCCCCTATAGGATCAGACAGAGGGCTCTCTGTGTTGGAGTCCTACTCTACTCCTGGCTATAGGATCAGACAGAGGGCTCTCTGTGTTGGAGTCCTACTCTACTTCTGGCTATAGGATCAGACAGAGGGTTCTCTGTGTTGGAGTCCTACTCTGCTCCTGGCTATAGGATCAGACAGAGGGCTCTCTGTGTTGGAGTCCTACTCTGCTCCTGGCTGTAGGATCAGACAGAGGGCTCTCTGTGTTGGAGTCCTACTCTGCTCCTGGCTATAGGATCAGACAGAGGGCTCTCTGTGTTGGAGTCCTACTCTACTCCTGGCTGTAGGATCAGACAGAGGGCTCTCTGTGTTGGAGTCCTACTCTGCTCCTGGCTATAGGATCAGACAGAGGGCTCTCTGTGTTGGAGTCCTACTCTGCTCCTGGCTGTAGGATCAGACAGAGGGCTCTCTGTGTTGGAGTCCTACTCTGGTCCTGACTATAGGATCAGACAGAGGGCTCTCTGTGTTGGAGTCCTACTCTACTCCTGGCTATAGGATCACTCTGCTTCTGGCTATTGGATATTCTGCACTGGGACTGGCTGGGGGTTACATAGGCATGGGGGTTACATAGGGTCTTCTGCTGGAATATCAATACAATACATTAAAACAGGATCTAACAGGGTCAAACAGGGTCTAACATTACACAAATATGAAGGAGAAAGGACTTTCGGGCCGGTGGAGTGAAATTCAATAGGTAGCAGTCTGTTTTAGTGCAGAGATGTGTGTAAAGGTGTTTTATTTTATTTTAATTGAACCTTTATTTAACCAGGAAAAGCCCATTGAGACACAAACTCTCTTTTTTAAGGGAGACCTGGCAAAGAAGGCAGCAACAATCAATATATTAGAGAATTAAAACATACAATACAATTTAATTTTTAAAAAGCATTTATACTCCCCTGTAACAGAGTCTCCCATCAAAAATATAAATTCCTTCAGTGGCACTAACATATACATGAAGCAAGGGTTGTAGACTATTCCATGCCTCTGGTGCACAATATGAGAAGGCAGTCTTGCCTAATACTGTAAATGAACTGGGGACTTTAAGTAGCAACCAGAGCAGACTGGGTATGGTAACTGCTGGTGGTTAAGGAGACCAGACTACAGAGGTAAAGAGGGAGTTTACCCAGAAGGGCTTTGCAGATGAACACATACAAATGTTACTTTCTGCGCGTATAAAGTGAGGTTCAACCCACCATTTGGAACAAGGTGCACACCTGTAACTTGGGAAGTATCTGCTCTCTGCAACTGGGATTTCCCTGCAATTAAAAAAATAATTAACCTTTATTTAACTAGGCAAGTCAGTTGAGAACAAATTCTTATTTTCAATGATGGCCTAGGAACTGTGGGTTAATGGCCTTGTTCAGGGGCAAAACGACAGATATTTACCTTGTCAGCTCGGGATTTAACCTTTCGGTTACTAGTCCAATGCTCTAACCACTAGGCTCTAACAACCTGCCGCCCCAGGCTTCAACCAGGCTTCACCAGGCTTCAACCAGGCTTCACCAGGCTTCAAAAAGGTTTCTTTTTTAAAACTTTTTTTAACCTTTATTTAACCAGGAAGGGCTCATTGAGATTAAAATCTATTTTTTCAAGAGTGCCCTGGCCAAGATAGGCAGCACCAAGTTATTACAAAAAAATTACAGACAGACAACATGAAAAACTACAAATAATCTAGTAAAAAACATTGAATTCACAAGAGTATAAAACAGCAAATTAAAAACATTGACAGGTCCGGCCTCAAAATCCTTCATCAGTGATTTAAAAACACCAATCGGGACAAGTTCTTCCAGTTTAAAAGTATTTTGTAAGGTGTTCCAAGACGATGGCACAGAGTACATGAAAGCCCTTTTACCAAATTCAGTTCGGACATTAGCAGGATAAAGTCCAGCGAATGAAGAGAGTACCCACCACATTTCTGAACAATAAAAATGCACAAATAAAAAGGTAGTAAACCCAAAATGGCTTTGTAAATAAAAGTATACCAGTGACTGAGCCTACGAGTGACTAGAGAAGGCCAGCCAGCCCTGGTTTACAAAGTGCAGTGGTGCATAAGAGTTTTGCAGTTTAAAATAAATCTCAAAGTGCCATGGTAAAGAGTGTCAATTGATCTCAAACACTGAGCGGAAGCATTCATATATAAAATATCCCCATAGTCTAGTAAAGGCATAAATGTAGCTGATACTAGCCTCCTTCTGGCTTCAAAAAAAAACAGGTCTTATTCCTAAAATAAAATACCAATTTCAGCTTAAATTGTTTTGTAAGTGGTTGAATATGCTATTTAAAAGAAAGGCCGTCATCAATTAAAATTCCAAGATACTCCACTCCACAAGATACTCCACTCCACTACATCCCACATTGAGGGAGAGGTTGTTGTCCTGGTACCACACTGCCAGGTCTCTGTCCTCTTCCCTATAGGCTGTCTCATCGTTGTCGGTAATCAGGCCTACCACTGTTGTGTCTCAGCAAACTTAACGATGGTGTTGGAGTTGTGTCTGGCCATGCAGTCGTGGGTGAACAGGAGGGGACTAAGCACACACTCCTGAGGGGCCCCAGTATTGAGGATCAGCGTGGCAGACATGTTGTTGTCTGCCCTTACCACCTGAGGGAGGCCCGTCAGGAAGTCCAGGATCCAGTTGCAGAGGGAGATGTTTAGTCCCAGGGTCCTCAGCTTAGTGATGAGCTTGTGGGCACTATGGTGTTGAACGCTGAGCTGTAGTTAATGAACAGCATTCTCACATAGGTGTTCATTTTGTCCATGTGGGAAAGGGCAGTGTGAAATGCGATTGAGATTGCATCATCTGTGGATATTTTGGGGCAGGATGCGAATTGGAGTGGGTCTAGGTGTCCGGGATGATGCTGTTGATGTGAGCCATGGCTACCGACCTGAGTGATACAGGGCGGTAATCATTTAGGCAGGTTACCTCCGCTTCCTTGGGCACAGAAACTATGGTGGTCTGCTTGAAACATGTAGGTATTACAGACTCGGTCAGGGAGAGGTTGAAAATGTCAGTGAAGACACTTACCAGTTGGTCCGCGCATGGTAATGGTAATCCTGGTAATCCATCTGACCCGTGGCTTTGTAAATGTTGATCTGTTTAAAGGTCTTGCTCAGATAGGCTACCAAGAGCGTTATCACACAGTCATTCGGAACAGCTGGTGCTCTCATGCATGCTTTAGTGTTGCTTGTCTCGAAGCGAGCGTAAAAGGCATTTATTTGGGCAGCTCGCGGCTGTGCTTCTGGAGTCTGTAACCGTTTTCAAGCCCTGCCACTGTAACAGTATAACTTTAAACCGTCCCCTCGCCCATACCCGGGCGCGAACCAGGGACCCTCTGCACACATCAACAACAGTCACCCACGAAGCATCGTTACCCATCGCTCCACAAAAGCCGCGGCCCTTGCAGAGCAAGGGGAAACACTACTTCAAGGTCTCAGAGCAAGTGACGTCACCGATTGAAACGCTATTTAGCGCGCACCACCGCTAACTAGCTAGCTATTTCACATCCGTTACACCACATCCGACGAGCGTCAGAGCCAGTGTAGCATGATTCAATCTTAATCCTGCATTGAAGCTTTGACTGTTTGATAGTTCGTCTGAGGGTGTCTGGATTAGTGTCCCGCTCCTTGAAAGCGGCAGCTCTAGCCTTTAGCTCAGTGAGAATATTGCCTGTAATCCATGGCTTCTGGTTGGGGTATGTACGTACAGTCACTGTGGGGGACGACGTCGTCAATGCACTTATTGATGAAGCCGATGACTGAGGTGGTATACTCCTCAATGCCATTGGATGAATCCCGAAAAATATTCCAGTCTGTGCTAGCAAAACAGTCCTGTAGCATAGCATCCGTGTCATCTGACCACTTCCGTATTGAGTGAGTCACTGGTACTTTGTGCTTTAGTTTTTACTTGTAAGCATGAATCAGATGGATATAATTAGGGTCTGATTTGCCAAGTGGAGGGAGAGCTTTGTATGTGTCTCTTTGTGTGAGGTAAAGGTGGTCTAGAGTTTTTTTCCTGCTGGATGAACATGTGACATGCTGGTACAAATGAGGTAAAACAGATTTAAGTTTTCCTGCATTAAAGTCCCCGGCCACTAGGAGCGCCGCTTCTGGATGAGCATTTTCTTGTTTGCTTATGGCCTTATATAGTTGGTTGAGTGCTGTCTTAGTGCCAGCATCGGTTTGTGGTGGAAATAGATGGCTACGAATAATATAGATGAAAACTCTCTTGGTAGATCTTGTTGTCTACAGCTTATCATAAGGTACTCCACCTCAGGCAAGCAATACCTCAAGACTTCTTTAATATTAGACATTGCGCACTAGCTGTTATTGACAAATAGACACACACCTCCGCCCCTCGTCTTACCAGACATAGCTTCTCTATCCTGCCGATGCATGGAAAATCCCTCCAGCTCTATATTATCCATGTTGTCGTTCAGCCACGAATCGGTGAAACATAAGATATTACAGTTTTGAATGTCTGGTTGGTAAGATAGTCTTGATCGTATATCATCCATTTTGTTTCCCAATAATTGCACGTTGGCCAATAGAACGGATGGTTAGTGAGGTTTACTCACTCGCCTACGAAATCTCATAAGGCAGCCTGACCTCCGCCCCATTTCTCTCAGTCTTGTCTTCACGCAAATGACAGGGTTTTGGACCTGTTCCTGAGAAGGCACTATATCCTTCGCATCGGAATCATTAAAGAAATATCTTTGACCAGTTCGAGGTGAGTAATCGCTGTTATTTTCAGTCATAAGAGATGGTAGCAGCAACATTATGTACAAAATAAGTTACAAAATAAGTTACAAACAATGTGAAAAAACAAACAACATAGCACAGTTGATTTGGAGCCCGTAAAACGGCAGACATCCCCTCCGGTGCCATCATTACTATGTTCTGAAATCCGAAACATCTCGACTGGGATCTTAACATTACATTATAAGGTAATACCATTGTCGATGCAATGCTACTAGGTTGCTAGGTTTTTCTGAAGTGTGTAAACCCTGGTGGAACTTTGGGTCTTAGTCCAGTAGTGTAAAGTAGGATTTGAACTGTGTTGGAGGATGATGGTCTTTAGTCCAGTAGTGTAAAGTAGGATTTGAACTGTGTTGGAGGATGATGGTCTTTTGTCCATTAGTGTAAAGTAGGATTTGAACTGTGTTGGCGGATGATGGTCTTTAGTCCAGTAGCGTAAAGTAGGATTTGAACTGTGTTGGAGGATTATGGTCTTTAGTCCAGTAGTGTAAAGTAGGATTTGAACTGTGTTGGAGGATGATGGTCTTTAGTCCAGTAGTGTAAAGTAGGATTTGAACTGTGTTGGAGGATGATGGTCTTTAGTCCAGTAGTGTAAAGTAGGATTTGAACTGTGTTGGAGGATGATGTTCTTTAGTCCAGTAGTGTAAAGTAGGATTTGAACTGTGTTGGAGGATGATGTTCTTTAGTCCAGTAGTGTAAAGTAGGATTTGAACTGTGTTGGAGGATGATGGTCTTTAGTCTAGTAGTGTAAAGTAGGATTTGAACTGTGTTGGAGGATGATGGTCTTGCGTTTCCTCCATCCTCAGCCCCAGCCTAGCCAGGCAGGATCCCCAGGGGCTAGCCTAGCACAGAGACACTCAGCGTCAGTTTACAGCGGAAGCTCACACAGCTTAGTGTGTGTGTGTTTGACAGTGTTCATCGTCCCAAACGACAGAGGAAGAGTAGTGCCACAAGTTCGCTCTTCCCCCTTTCCCCCTCTCTTCCGTCCCTGCGAATGACTTTCACATGTTCACAGATGCGATATGATTCTCCGGAGCTCTCTAAGTCTTGGAGTTCATTGACTGTCTGACTAAGATGACTTATGCACTGAGACTGGAGGACAAGGACAGCATGTGTTGTCCAACAACATTTTGCATTACGTGTCACTACATTTACAGTGATATCTACACAGCGATCTCCACACAGCAGTCTCCACACAGCAGTCTCCACACAGCGATCTCCACACAGCGATCTCCACACAACGATCTCCACACAGCAGTCTCCACACAGCGATCTCCACACAGCGATCTCCACACAGCGATCTCCACACAGCAGTCTCCACACAGCGATCTCCACACAGCGATATCCACACAGCAGTCTCCACACAGTGATCTGCGTTTTGAGCTCTGTTGGCAAGTTACCTTCAAATCCTACATTGTTATTTGGAAATATTTGGAAGTATTTATGAGGCTCTGTCTTTGTCCTCCTTAGTGTGGCCTTCAGCTTTCAGCTGCACAGTGAGGTTTGCATCACTAAGAAGATAAGAGTCTGATATTCTTCTTCTTCTGATAAAAGGCCTGTCTTTACTGTGTTTTCAAGTTCAATCTCTGATGTGTGTGTGTACTTGCGTGCATCACAGCTGGGGTCAATTCAAATTGAAGGCAGTCAATTCTGGAAGTGTTTTTAATTTAAAATAAAAAATGTAAACTCTTTTGAAATAAATAGCGTTATTGAGAAGTCATTGAAAATCAATGCCGTTTTTTCTACATTTTGAATTGACCCCACCCCTGGCGTATGTGATTGGCCCATGCAGCCTCTCAAGGGAAGATTCCTAAGCCAGGCCAAGCAGAGCTGTGTATTCTGAAGGAATGGACGGCCCCTGGCACTCTAACATTATGACTGTGTCATCATTGACCGCCTGTCTGGAATAGCCAGTCAAAGTGTGTGCATGTGTGTGTGTGTGTATGTGTGTGTGTGTGTGCAGGTTTGTGTGTATATTCTCAGGGAGACCTAGCCAGCTGTATGACTGAGGACTCCACTCAAATGGCACAAATGATGCTCCTTTTATTGGCAGCTCCCAGGTTATCCCACTAACCAACCCCCCTCCCTGGCCCTCAGAATGCCCTTGTAAAAATGATCCCACCACTCAGTAGATCCTCTCCCCTCCTGTCCTCTCCTCTCCTGCCTCCTCCCCTACTGTCCTCTCCTCCCATCCCCTTCTCTACCAGGGGACTCTCCCTCTGCTCTCCAGACAGAGCTAAACCCATCAGACCCCAGCTGAGAGGAATGGAACAGATCGACTCCAGTTACTCATCCTAAGCTTGTGTTAATTAAGAAGCCCCTGTGTATGTGTAGCCTAGCTGGTCTAGCAGAGAGACACTGTTCGTTCCTTTTCGGTCCTCTTACATTTATATAATTTCTACCACTTGAAGAGAAGGAACTACAAGGCTGCATGCATCTTTATAACACTTTTATCTACCACAACAATATGATGGATCTAGACTCTTACAAGATGAAGTACCTGTTGTTTATTTCATGGCTAATGTAGAGCATCCCTGTAGCCCTCAAATTCAAATCTGGATCTCGAAGCCAGTCACACTTCTGGTTTTCATCCTCTCATTCTGATCAGGGACTGATTCAGACCTAGGACACCAGGTAAGTGCAATTAACTACCAGGTAGAAACAAAAAACAGAAGTGTATTGGCCCTCCAGGACCAGGATTGAACAGCCTGATGTAGACCATCACTGTGGGTTAGACCAGGGTTTCCCTAACTGGGTGGACATTTTGGCTTTTGCGCTTGCACTACACATCTTCTGATGACATCCCCCACTGTAGGTGCTTTCGGTAGCCTGATTGCGTCCAGACTGAGGAGAAATCCACACACAATGCATCCCTGACCACCTCCTGAGTGGTCAGACATATCTGAACACAAAGCGGCATTTGTGCGTCTAGACCCGTCTTTTCAATAATATCATCGTATTCTGTTAGCAGAAGTCGCATGTACAGTAAGTGTCAACACAACCAGAGAAATGCTGAGGGGCTGCCTTAACCTCTTTGGGGCAGTTGGGACTCCAGCGTCCCACCTGACCAACATCCGGTGAAATTGCAGAGCGCAAAATTCAAATGACAAAAATCATAATGTTAAACATTCATGAAAATACAAGTGTCATACATAATTTAAAAGCTTGAATTCTTGTTAGTCCAGCCGCTTTGTCAGATTTCAAAAAAGCATTACATTAATTTTCCAACCAAACAGAGGCTGACTTCTGACGACAGTCAGAAATAGCAATAAAATAAATCACTTATTTTTGAAGATCTTCATCTGGTTGCAATCACAATGGCCCCAGCTACATAACAAATTGTCCTTTTGTTTGATAAAGTCCTTTTTATATCCCAAAAAAGTCAGTTTAGTTGGCGAGCTTGACTCAATAATCCACCGTTTTCCCTTGTTCAAAATGCTTACAAATGAATCCCGTAAATTTCCAATACATTTCTTCCAAACAAGTCAAACAATGTTCCTAATCAACCCTCATGTACCCTAATATGTAAATAAACCATACAATTTAAGACGGAGAATAGTATTGTCATTACCGGAGATAAATAACGAAGTTTTACATTTTTTTATTTCACCTTTATTTAACCAGGTAGGCTAGTTGAGAACAACTTCTTATTTACAACTACGACCTGGCCAATATAAAGCATAGCAGTGTGAACAGACAACAACACAGAGTTACACATGGAGTAAACAATAAACAAGTCAATAGCACAGTTGAAAAAAAAGAAAGAGTCTATATACATTGTGTGCAAAAGGCATGAGGAGGTAGGCGAATAATTACAATTTAGCAGATTAACACTGGAGTGATAAATGATCAGATGGTCATGTGCAGGTAGAGATACTGGTGTGTAAAAGAGCAGAAAAGTAAATAAATAAAAACAGTATGGGGATGAGGTAGGTAAATTGGGTGGGCTATTTACCGATGGACTATGTACAGCTGCAGCGATCGGTTAGCTGCTCAGATAGCAGATGTTTGAAGTTGGTGAGGGACTTAAAAGTCTCCAACTTCAACGATTTTTGCAATTCGTTCCAGTCACAGGCAGCAGAGAACTGGAAGGAAAGGCGGCCAAATGAGGTGTTGGCTATAGGGATGATCAGTGAGATACACCTGCTGGAGCGCGTGCTACGGGTGGGTGTTGCCATCGTGACGAGTGAACTGAGATAAGGCGGAGCTTTACCTAGCATGGACTTGTAGATGACCTGGAGCCAGTGGGTCTGGCGACGAATATGTAGCGAGGGCCAGCCGACTAGAGCATACAGGTCGCAGTGGTGGGTGGTATAAGGTGCTTTAGTAACAAAACGGATGGAACTGTGATAAACTGCATCCAGTTTGCTGAGTAGAGTATTGGAAGCTATTTTGTAGATGACATCGCCGAAGTCGAGGATCGGTAGGATAGTCAGTTTTACTAGGGTAGGTTTGGCGGCGTGAGTGAAGGAGGCTTTGTTGCGAAATAGAAAGCCGACTCTAGATTTGATTTTAGATTGGAGATGTTTGAGTCTGGAAGGAGAGTTTACAGTCTAGCCAGACACCTAGGTACTTATAGATGTCCACATATTCTAGGTCGGAACCATCCAGGGTGGTGATGCTAGTCGGGCGTGCGGGTGCAGGCAGCGAACGGTTGAAAAGCATGCATTTGGTTTTACTAGAATTTAAGAGCAGTTGGAGGCCACGGAAGGAGTGTTGTATGGTATTGAAGCTTGTTTGGAGTGTCCAAGGAAGGGCCAGAAGTATACAGAATGGTGTTGTCTGCCTAGAGGTGGATCAGGGAATCGCCCGCAGCAAGCGCAACATCATTGATATATACAGAGAAAATAGTCAGCCTGAGAATGTAACCCTGTGGCAACCCCATAGAGACTGCCAGAGGACCGGACCACATGCCCTTCCGATTTGACAAACTGAATTCTCTCTGCAAAGTAGTTGGTGAACCAGGCAAGGCAGTCATTAGAAAAACCGAGGCTACTGAGTCTGCCGATAAGAATATAATGATTGACAGAGTCGAAAGCTTTGGCCAGGTCGATGAAGACGGCTGCACAGTACTGTCTTTTATCGATGGCGGTTATGACATCGTTTAGTACCTTGAGCAGGGCTGAGGTTCACCCATGACCGGCTCGGAAACCAGATTGCACAGCGGAGAAGATACGGTGGGATTCGAGATGGTCAGTGATCTGTTTGTTGACTTGGCTTTTGAAGACCTTAGATAGGCAGGGCAGGATGGATATAGGTCTGTAACAGTTTGGGTCCAGGGTGTCTCCCCCTTTGAAGAGGGGGATGACCATGGCAGCTTTCCAATCCTTGGGGATCTCAGACGATACGAAAGAGAGGTTGAACAGGCTGGTAATAAGGGTTGCGACAATGGCGGCGGATAGTTTCAGAAATAGAGGGTCCAGATTGTCAAGTCCAGCTGATTTGTATTGGTCCAGGTTTTGCAGCTCTTTCAGAACATCTGCTATCTGGATTTGGGTAAAGGAGAAGCTGGGAAGGCTTGGGCGAATAGCTGCGGGGGGAGCGGAGCTGTTGGCCGAGGTTGGAGTAGCCAGGAGGAAGGCATGGCCAGCCATTGAGAAAAGCTTGTTGAAGTTTTCGATTATCATGGATTTATCGGTGGTGTGTGCACCCTCACCGGAACACACTACAAACACTACAGCCAAAATGGGAGCCACTTAAAAACTACAAATTCTAGCTCATTTTTCAAAAAATAAGCCTGAAACTTTTTCTAAAGGCTGTTGACATCTAGTGGAAGCCCTAGGAACTGCAATCTGGGAGGTATTCCTTTTACATTCCCATTGACAGCCATTGTAAACAGTGGTGAGCTGACAAAGAAAAAAATCTGGATGGATTGTCCTCGTGTTTTCGCCTGCCATATCAGTTCTGTCATACTCGCAGACATTAGAGTGTTTTCTATCCAATACTACCAATTATATGCATATCCTAGCTTCTGGGCCTGAGTAACAGGCAATTTACTTTGGACACCTCATTCATCCAAACTTCCGAATACTGCCCCCTATCTCGAAGACATCCATGTCATTGGCATTGGGGTAGCAGTTGTTGTTGGGGGTTAGCTGCCTTGCTCAAGGGCAGAATGGCAGATTTTCCCACATTGCCGGCTCGGGGATTCGAACCAGCAACCTTTCAGTTACTGGCCCAACGCTCTTAACTGGTAAACTTACTCCAACTAGGAAAAATTGTTTTGAACGTTCATACAACTAGGAATTCCAAGTCGGAAACTCAGGCATCTTTCTAGAGTTCCGACTTTGCGACCTAAAGATCACTGACTTTATGATTTGACTTCAGAGTTCCCAGTAGTCTTGAAAGCACCATTAGACAGCCTTGTTCGTTCCTCTGTAGTGTGAGAAGAGAGTGAGGTCCACAGGGATGTTCATACATCAGCTGGTTGCAGGAAGACCATTCATTACCCATAATCATTAAAACATAATTGGCCAGGCGGCGTGTTGAGAGGGAGGGAGATGAAAAATACAGGTAACCACCAAAATAATGAAGGGATGAGGGGTACAAAGTATAATAAAAGCAGGTGCTTCCACACAGGGGTGGTTCCTGAGTTAATTCCCTTATTTGTATTGCTTTGGTACTGTTTTCACAAGTACTGTATGTGGTACATTTTCACAACTCTTAGTACAAAACTCCAAACTAGTCACACTTGTAACGAAGCCAGTCTTTCATTCAAAACATGTCATTATATATTCATTTGGATTATGAACATCTTTCACGAAACAACCATTAATTCAAAATATGTTTATTGTGAAATGTAATGGTTTAATCACTAAAACACAACATAATGACATCTTTTCAATAACTACCAGTTAATCCAATAGCAAACAATGCAAGATACGTCTTTCAAATCGCCCTTAGAAGTGCTGAAAGTAATATGCTACAGTAGAGTACTGTAAATTACAGTAGATTACACAGTTTTCACATTAGGCAATGCACTTACATTACCCAACAAAATTGACAGAAAATCTATATTTTCCATAATATCTATCCAATGTGTGATCAATGAAGACATTCTCTACAATCATTGATGAAATAAATGTATATATAATTGCAACATAGGCGAACTGTCTGTAAGAAATGTATGTTTTTAGTGTATTACATGTATTGAAACAAATGAGAAGAGAATCATATGAAAAGTATTGTGTGCATTGTGAAAGGCAATTACTTTATATGAAAGGTATTTCTAGGTGACATTGATTAGGTTTGGTGAAAAAGTTAGTATGATTTTGTGTAGTCAATTGAAAATGTGCTCAAAGTTGATGATCTGTTTTGAGTTTTGTACTAAGAGTTGTGAAATATTACCACATACTTGTGAAAATAGTCCCAAAGCGATAAAAAAAACTGTACGCAATTAACATCCCATCATGCTTAGAGTCATGTATAAAAAGTCCCAGCTGCCCATTATTATAGCTACCATGGCTAGAAGAAGAGATCTCAGTGACTTTGAATGGGGGGGTCTCAAAGGTGCATAGGGGGTTTAAAGAGTGTGTGTGTGTGTGTGGGGGGGGGGGGGGGGGGGGGGTGCATGCGTGTTTGTGTCAGTCACCAAATCTCAACCCATTTGAAAAATGATGGGAGATTCTAGAGCAGTGCCTGAGACATCAGTTTCCACCACCATCAACAAAACACCAAATGAGGGATTTTCTCGTGGAAGGATGGTGTCACATACCTACAATATTTTCCAGACACTTGTAAAATCTATGCCAAGGTGCATTGAAGCTGTTCCGGCTCATGATGGCCCAATACCCTATTAAAACACTTTATGTTGGTGTTTCCTTTATTTTGGCAGTTATCTGTACATCCCTGTTCTGTGGCTCATCTGAAACAACAAGTCATTCCCGGTCTATCTATCTATCTATCTATCTATCTATCTATCTATCTATCTATCTATCTATCTATCTATCTATCTATCTATCTATCTATCTATCTATCTATCTATCTATCTATCTATCTATCTATCTATCTATCTATCTCTCTTTCTCTCACACTCTCACTCTCACACTCACTCATTCACTCAGGGGAGGGGGAATGGAGAGAGGGGGGGAAGAGAGTGAAGAAAGAAGTGAAGGCCAGGTCACTGGGTGGGTGACTTTTTTAGGAACAGATGTATGTAGTTACACAGAGATCGCTCCAAAAACCTATTGTCAACTTAGAACCACTTTCTGAATTCTATAGTGTCTAAGACAAGGGGGGTTGAGCCAGTTTATGCAATAAAGATCACCAAGCTATTTTTAGAGTGAATTATATTATATAGCCTACAACTATGTTTTAGATTGCTATAGAATTTCGAAAAGGACCATTGAAGAATGTAAGGATTCCGACCATCAATTGCTTGTTTTGAAATGGCATCAAAATGAATCACCTTCTGAATGAGCTCATGGGACAGACCAGAGACCATTCCATTCAACTTCACTAACTTCCAACTGTGGTTTGTGTTTCATACTGAATCTAATACAGTTAATATAAAGAATAGTACCTTCAGACACAAGGATGCAATGAGCAGGGGTCAATTATAATTATAAAACAACAATAGCAGTGGGTGTTGTCCTTATACTGCACTGCAGTAACAGGGATAATAATAGTCAATTCCAATTACATGAAGAGGGTGATTGTGTTATCGTGACAAAAGCAAACATTAAAGTAAATGCATGGAAGCTTGGTGATTGTTGACGTCAGTCCTGTTATCAACATCAGAAGGATTAAATTGCACCTTCGGCACTGTGAGAGATTGAAGCAGGTGTTATGGATGTGTGGATCAATTAATCAATGCAGGAGAAGTTCTACGATCAGCACAACTAGAATAACACTGGCAGTTATTCTACCTTCACTCTTCTACCTTCACTCTTCTACCTTCACACTTCTACCTTCACTCTTCTACCATCATCTGAATGGTGCAATTAGAATGATGGATTATCTTCTATGACAGTGGTTCCCAAACTGTGGGGCAAGGGATCGGCAGGGGTGGGCGCCCCCACACTGTCATAGAGGATAAAGGAACTCAGTCCGAATTTCAACTTACTCTTGAAAGTTGTAATAGTAGAATGCACAAGGTGCAATTTCGAAATTGAGTAGTCCATCATCAGTTTTCTTGTTGTCATATCAGTCATTGCATATCAAAGGGAGCTATTTATAACTCAGAAATGTCCAGATCAACTAGCCCATGTCAGCTAAGGTTTTTTAGCTTGGTGTTTTAGCCCATAGATTTTGTTGTAATGTTTGAGTCACAAGAATATCACATGAATACACAAGACATGGCAACATTTATAAAATTGCAAGGAAATGAGCTTTAAAATGGCAACATTTTCTCTGCACCCCATTACAAAATGTGTAGAATTGCAGGAAATAAGCTTTAAACCTTGCAAAATTGTCTCTCCACCAACAAGAGGGGTGTGAACAGTTAGTGTCATGTACAGTGTTTGTGTCCATAGAAATAGATGTGGCACGCAAGTGCAGGGGTGGCACGGGATGTTCCCCAATGCTGTCAGGGGAAGTTTGGGAACTCCTGCTCAATGACACATACAGTATGTTCCTAAAGGAGACCAGAATTTCTCCTGCCCGCGCTGTAAAACACACATACAGTCCTCATTGCTAGAGATTAAGAATAATTTAAAGACATGGCTCGTACATTGAGTGTACAAAACATTAGGAACACCTGCTCTTTCCATGACTTAGACTGACCTGTTAAATTAAAATTCTTATTTACAATGACAGCCTACCAAAAGGCAAAAGGCCTCCTACGGGGACGAGGGCTGGGATTTAAAAAATTTAATTTATTAAATAAAAATATAGGACAAAACACACATCACGACAAGAGAGACAACACAACACTACATAAAGAGAGACTTAAGACAACAACATAGTATGGCAGCAACACATGACAACACAGCATAGTAGCAACCCAACATGACAACATGGTAGCAACCCAACATGACAACACAGCATAGTAGCAACCCAACATGACAACAACATGGTAGCAACCCAACATGACAACATGGTAGCAACCCAACATGACAACAACATGGTAGCAACCCAACATGACAACAACATGGTAGCAACCCAACATGACAACATGGTAGCATCCCAAAATGACAACAACATGGTAGCAACCCAACATGACAACAACATGGTAGCAACCCAACATGACAACAACATGGTAGCAACACAATGCAAAGCACCCACAACTGTCAGTAAGAGTGTCCATGATTGAGTCTTTGAATGAAAAGATTGAGATAAAACTGTCCAGTTTGAGTGTTTGTTTTTGCTCGTTCCAGTCACTAGCTCCAGTGAACTGAAAAGACGAGCGATCCAGGGATGTGTGTGCTTTGGGGACCTTTAACAGAATGTGACTGGCAGAACGGGTGCTGTATGTGGAGGATGAGGGCTGCAGTAGATATCTCAGATAGGGGGGATTGAGGCCTAAGAGGGTTTTATAAATAAGCATCAACAAGTGGGTATTGCGACGGGTATACAGAGATGACAATTTTACAGAGGAGGGATGTGTCCTATAAGGAGCATTGATGGCAAATCTGATGGCCGAATTGTAAAGACCATCTTACGGCTCAAGAGCACCCATACCTGCTGATCTATAATTTACTTCTCCGTAATCTAGCATGAGTAGTAGGATGGTCATCTGAATCAGGGTTAGTTTGGCTGCTGGGGTGAAAGAGGAGTGATTACGATAGAGGAAACCAAGTCTAGATTTAACTTTAGCCTGCAGCTGTGTACCATCTCGCCATACTCCCAAGTACTTGTATGAGGTGACAACCTCAAGCTCTAAACCCTCAGAGGTAGTAATCACCCCTGTGGGGAGAGGGGCATTCTTCTACCAAACCTTTGTTTTGGAGGTGTTCAGAACAAGGATAAGGCCAGAGAAAGCTTGTTGGACACTAAGAAAGCGTTGTTGTAGAGCATTTAACACAAAATCCGGGGAGGGTCCAGCTGAGTATAAGACCGTATCATATGCATTTAAATGGATGACACAGCTTCCTACTGCCTGAGCCATGTTGTTAATGTAAATTGAGAAGAGCGTGGGGCCTAGGCTCAAGCCTTGGGCTACACCCTTGGTGACATGCAGTGGCTGAGACAGCAGATGTTCTGACTGTATACACTGATTAAAAACAGTGATTACTAAGGTCATTACTGAAAACACCAGACTGATACCTATCAGGATTATTTGTGAACATCGAGGAGAGTAGCCTTTCTGGGTGTTTGGAGTCATACCTTGTGGGATTGATAATAATCTGAGAAAGATTTAGGGAGTCCCATTGCTTTAGGACTTGGTCAGGTGGTTTATGCATGTCCCAGTTTAGGTCACTGTCACACCCTGACCTTAGATTCTGTGTTTTTCTATATATTTTGGTTAGGTCAGGGTGTGACTAGGGTGGGTACTCTAGTTGTTGTATGTCTAGGGTTTTCTGATTGTTTGCTTTTGGTGATGCAAAACAAACTTGCCCATTGTCAGACTCTTTTCACCAGCCCGCATACATGCTCGGTTGCCTAGAACGTCCGGCTGCCCAGAGGTGGAGCGCAGCAAGACACAACCACGCAGTCTAGTGATTGAACTTACTTTTTTCATCATCATTACAAACATTGGCTAAGCTGCTCAGGAGGCAGACAGACAGTCAAGTATTGCTTTTTCAGGAACTATGATATGGCCACAACTATAAAGGTTAGCCTACATCATCACACAAAACATTGATTGTTTTTTCTCCAAAGTGTAGGGACTGCATCCTTCTTGTGCAACTGCAATATCGTTTACAACAGACAGAGAGACAAGGTTGTAGCCTTCATAATATACAGTATGTTTTATGAATGTTCGTTAAAATTACACAGGTTTTTTTTTTTCAGCTGTTCAGAAATATGAGGAAGAGACATAGTGTAACGATTCTCCTCCTCTTCTGAGGAGCAATGCGCAGCGTGGTAAGTGTCCATGTTGTTTATTAAGACCGCAACACTGAAGCGAAACAAAAATAGACCAAAACGCAACAGTTCCGTCAGGTACTCACACACAACACTAAACAGAAAATAATCACCCACAACTCAAAATGGGAAAACAGGCACATACAGTGGGAAAACAGGCTACCTAAGTATGGTTCTCAATCAGAGACAACAATTGCCAGCTGCCTCTGATTGGGAACCATACCAGGCCAAACACATAGAGATAGAAAACATAGAACACGAAACATAGAATGCCCACCCCAACTCACGCCCTGCCCAAACTAAAATAGAGACATAAAAAAGGAACTAAGGTCAGGACGTGACACATAGGCTACATCATCATTGTTCAGAAGAGAGGGAGAAAAGAGATAAACGTGAAGAGGGCGAGTGTGTGCAGCAGCTGCGTTAGTGTGCGTAAAATAACAAAATAACACACAAAATAACACATGTGCAGAATCTTTCTATTTTTTATTTCACCTTTATTTAACCAGGTAGGCCAGTTGAGAACACCTTTATTTAACCAGGTAGGCCAGTTGAGAACACCTTTGTTTAACCAGGTAGGCCAGTTGAGAACACCTTTATTTAACCAGGTAGGCCAGTTGAGAACAAGTTCTCATTTACAACTGAGACCTGGCCAAGATAAAGCAAATCAGTGTGACACAAACAACAACACAGAGTTACACATGGAATAAACAAACATACAGTCAATAACACAATAGAAAAGTCTATATACAGTGTGTGCAAATTAGGTAAGTAAGGGAGGTAAGGCAATAAATAGGCCATAGTGGCAAAATAATTACAATTTAGCAATTAAACACTGGAGTGATAGATGTGCAGAAGATGAATGTGCAAGTAGAGATACTGGGGTGCAAAGGAGCAAAAAACTAAATAACAGTATGGGGATGAGGTAGTTGGTTGGGCTATTTACAGATGGGCTATGTACATGTGCAGTGATCTGTGAGCTGCTCTGACAGCTGGTGCTTAAAGTTAGAGAGGGAGATTTGAGTCTCCACCTATAGGGATTTTTGCAATTTTTTCCAATGTGATCCGGATCCTTAAGTAAGAGATTTCCGGAGAGTGTGGCTTTGGCGAAAACACCGTATCCATAGCCACGGCCTATTATTAATCCCTTAAAATGAAATTAAATAGAAATCTACACTTTAATATAACACTTTTTTGGGGGGAAAATGGCGGACGGAAGACAGGGTGGTGCGGCAGATGCCGCTTCGCATTCGAATGCTGTAATTTTATCTAAACCATCAGGTGTACGCCGATCCCAGCTAAGTAACTCATGAAAGAGTTAAAGCGCAATTATGTGTTTTATCTCCAGTACTCTGCCATGATTGTCAGTTATGTAGCTGCTCTACTGATAATCTCAGTGCGTCCTTGCTGGGATGACACAATCAGTCTACTACCGGAGAATATCAACACCAAACACATTGGTTCACCGTTCCACGGGAGCGGACAGTACACAGCATACCATAATGTTCTGAATAATGGCCAAGTCTACCTCGCTCCTTATTCTACTGAACCGCTTAGGCGTAACAAACACAAGTCCAACATTTATCGGAAACTGTTAAACTACCTGTTCACTACCCTCCTGCTCTCCGGGGATGTACAACTCAATCCTGGGCCCAATATCACCGAGCCAGTGATACGCACCGGAGTGGAGAGCGGTGGATGGCCTCGTCCACTGGTCATCGCCGCTGTGGAGGTGGGTGAGTGCTATGGTCCTATGGTTTCTCTCGACTCACCCGGCTCCAGGATAGATTTTGACTCTTCAAACATACCAGAGTTGCTATATGCGATCCCTGACTCTGTTTCTGGTACGCAAGCTATTTTAATTAGTTCCCCGCATCCAGTGCAGGCGGGAGGGATTGTTAATTGCGCTACCGAACTGCCCCTAATCAAAACGAAACAAAACGGCCTAAACCCAGCCGTCAGAAAACACAGAAAATTTAACTTTTTTCAATGTGTCAATCACTCTCGAGTCATCTGGGACCCACGAGCTAAGCCCAAGGGACTACTAGGGGGGCACTTGAACATTCGTAGTGTCATTCCAAAAAGTGATCAAATTCAACATCGACTCACAGACTCCAACCTTGACTTTCTCTGCCTCTCAGAGACATGGCTCCATAAACACTCTCCATATGCTGCTTTGATTGTGCCTGGCTACAATGTTTTCAGGAGAGACAGGATTGAAGGAAGAGGAGGGGGTGTGATGATTTACATTAAAGAACATATCCGATGTAAACAAATTGAGTGGTCATGTGATAATGAACTAGAATGTATCGGCCTGAACGTTACACTGTCTCCCCAAATGTCTTTTACCCTCATTGGAATGTATAGGCCACCTTCCACCAAAAGTGTGTTTTTTGATCAGTTTAATACCATGCTTAGGGAATGTGATTTTGGGAAAGAGGTCATCTTAATGGGAGATTTTAACATTAATTATGAAGACAAGTGTTGTAGGAAAACCCTCAAACAGATCACTAATACCTTTGACCTTACACAGCTAGTTAAAGGGCCAACCAGGGTGACTTGTTGCTCTAAAACACAGATTGATTTGGTGTTCAGTAATAAACCAGAGAGAGTGACTAAATCATTCAATATGGTTACTGGGCTATCTGATCATAATCTGACACTTATAGCCAGAAAGCTGTCTAAGAGCAGGTTTAACCTCTCTACTGTTAGAATGCCGGATCAACTCAGAATACCTAAGAGTGAATTAAACTATTTTGAAAAAGCAATTAAGGGAATAAACTGGAATGATCTCTTGTCCTATACAGACTTGGAAGCTGATAGTCAGGTTTTTCTATCCACAATCCAGACTACAATAAATGGCTTCCTAAAGAAAATCAAATCCAAACCTGGCCAAAAGAGCACTCTTCCTTGGCTAAATGGAGAAATCTGGAAATTGATGAAAGAACGAGATTATGCTCTAAAAATAGCCCTAAAATCTAAATTAGAGCATGACAGACGTAGGTTTACCATGTTGAGAAATAAGGTGATGAAAGAAATCAGACAGGCCAAGGCAAACTTTTTTATTAACATAATTGGTGAAGCAAAGGGAAATTCTAAATTGATCTGGGAGAATCTAAAAAAGTTAACAGGGAAAGACCATAGTAACACTGCAAAAAGACTAGAAATCATGGTGAATAACAATCTAACACAGGATGCAGTCGAAATAGCAATAGCCTTCAATTCCTACTTTATTGACTCTGTCAGGGTACTGACACAGAACCCCTCCACTTGTTTCTTGGGCTCAGTGCTAGTGAATGACACTCAACCTGTCTTCATCATAAGGGAGGTTTCTGAGTCAAAGGTGAACAAGGTGATTAGCTCACTAAAGAACTCTAAAGCCAAAGATGTGTTTGGGATGGACTCTACCTTTCTTAAAAACTACAAAGAGTCACTCATTGGCCCCATTACTAAGGTCACCAACACATCTATTGGTCTCGGTGTGTTTCCAAGGGTATGGAAGTCGGCCATAATAACGGCCATCTTTAAATCAGGCGACCCTGCTGACGTGAGTAACTACAGGCCCATTAGTATACTACCTGTGGTGTCAAAGGTTGTTGAAAAGTGTGTAGCAGAACAACTGATTGCCCACCTCAACAACAGCCCCTTCACATTACACTCCATGCAGTTTGGCTTCAGAGCGAAACACTCCACAGAAACGGCCAACTGCTTTCTTTTGGAAAATGTGAAGTCCAAGATGGACAAAGGGGGTGCTGTTGGGGCTGTGTTTCTGGACCTAAGGAAGGCTTTTGATACTGTTAACCATGAGATTCTCATCACAAAATTGTCCAAGTTCAACTTTTCCCCTGATGCCTTGAGATGGATGAAATCATACCTTGAAGGCAGAACTCAGTGTGTCAGAGTGAGCAATGAGCTGTCGCCCACTCGTAGCTATGATGTGGGCGTGCCCCAAGGGTCAATACTGGGGCCCCTCCTGTTCAGCCTGTACATTAATGATCTGCCTTCTGTCTGTACTGGGTCTGAAGTTCAAATGCATGCAGATGATACAGTGATATATGTGCATGCAAAGAGCAAACAACAAGCTGCACAAGAACTCACTACTGTAATGGTCCAGGTTACAAAGTGGCTCAGTGACTCGTGTTTGCATCTCAATGTGAAAAAAACTGTTTGCATGTTCTTCACAAAGAGGGCAACAGATGCTACTGAGCCAGATGTCTATGTGTCAGGGGAGAAGCTCCAGGTGGTATCCGATTTTAAGTACCTTGGCATCATACTTGATTCCAAACTCTCTTTTAAAAAGCATGTGAAAAAGGTAATTCAAATAACCAAATTCAACCTAGCTAATTTCCGATTTATACGAAATTGTTTGACTACAGAGGTAGCAAAACTGTACTTCAAATCTATGATACTCCCCCGCTTAACATACTGCTTGACTAGTTGGGCCCAAGCTTGCTGTACAACATTAAAACCTATTCAGTCTGTCTACAAACAGGCTCTCAAAGTGCTTGATAGGAAGCCCAATAGCCATCATCACTGTTACATCCTTAGAAAGCATGAGCTCTTGAGTTGGGAAAATCTTGTGCAATACACCGACGCATGTCTTGTATTCAAGATCCTTAATGGCCTGGCTCCCCCTCCACTCAGTATTTTTGTTAAACAGAAAACCCATACATATGGCAGCAGATCCACAAGGTCTGCCATGAGAGGTGACTGTATAGTTCCCCTAAGGAAAAGCACCTTTAGTAAATCTGCATTCTCTGTGAGAGCTTCCCATGTCTGGAATACACTGCCATCAGACACACATAACTGCACCACATATCACACTTTCACAAAATGCTTGAAGACATGGCTAAAGGTCAATCAGATTTGTGAACATGGTCCCTAGCTGTGTGTTGCCGCTTTCCATGTTGTCTGTTGTCTGTAGCTTGTGAGGTGTGGAAACACTTTGTTGCTTTTATGAATTTTGTCTTGCTGCTTTTTGTTTTATGTTGCTCTGTCTGTATGCTACGTCTTGCTTGTCCTATGTTGCTCTGTCTGTATGCTATGTCTTGCTTGTCCTATGTTGCTATGTCTTGCTTGTTCTATGCTGCTATTGTCTATATTGTAATTGTTTTTAATAACCTGCCCAGGGACTGCGGTTGAAAATTAGCCGGCTGGCTAAAACCGGCACTTTTACTGAAACGTTGATTAATGTGCACTGTCCCTGTAAAAATAAAAAATAAACTCAAACTCAAACTGTCGGAACGTGACTATCATTTATGTGATGACTGGTATTCATTGAATAATTACGTACTACGTTTAATTATTACTCAATTCAATTAATCATGTAACAATTAACTCATCAAGAATTTGGGGCACCATGGGAAGGTTTATTTAATTAGTTACCATTTCCCAAAATAACTCAAGACTATATCGATACCACACCAGTCATCAATCAATCACGTATTAATTATTTCCTCATATCAGTCTCATTCTGAATGTCGTTGACTCCGTTAATCTGATGATGAATCAGCGATACACAAATTAGCTTAATTATGTATTTACTAACTAACTAAATAATCACACAGAAATACATAAACACACACTCTGTATATGTTATTGATTACTAACATAAGGCAATGAGAAGTGCCTAGTGAATTAACAAAAACACGGCCGTTTGGTTACACAATGGAAAGGGGTGGGGAAAGAAAAAAAGTGGTAGAGACAAAGAGAGTGGACATATCGTACATACATTTGGAACTACGATCACCGTAAATATGAATATTTAGCACCCTAACAACCACTAATCGCATTTAGAAATGCAACATATATTTACTCGTAGATGTCTTTCTCTGTCGTCTCTCTGTTGAAACCACTCGTCCATCTATGGCGAGTAGTTTGTTGCAAGTCTGGATGTCCATCAGAGGTCACAATGTCCTTCTTAGTTGTAGGCTTCTTTTGTTCTGGAGTGTTGCATTTCTAAATCTGAAATGAGCGGTTGTTAGGGTGCTAAATATTAATATTTACGGTGAGCGTAGTTTGAAATGTACGTACGATAAGTCCACTCTCTTTGTCTGTCCTGTTCTTTATCTTTCCCCACCTCTTTCCATTGTGTAACGATACATCAGAGGTGTACCACACGGTGGTAAAGAGGGAAATGCTCTTCCCTCTCGTCTTGGTAAATTGTCCTAGACTACTTCACAGTACCCAGTTGCAGACTGAGAATGTTTGCTCTAATCTTCACCTTCACTCGTTGAGAGTTTCGCAGGATCTATTATTTTCTGGTCTTGTAGTTTTAACCATTTCGTGACGTCCGGCTTACACTATCTAATGTACATTTCGTTACGAGTTCTTGTAAGCACTCTGGCCTGAAAGGCGGTTCCATCATGTTGACACAAACTCTGATTTTGCAAGAAAAACTATTCTCATTTAGAAGGCTGAAATCACATTGCTATCTTTTCACAAATAGATTCATATTTAATCATATACGTTTTACAACATTTAGATGTAAATCTGAAATATACATTGTGAAAGCTCTTAAAGTTACGATGTTTCCATTATAATGTATTTCTGATCATTTTAATGACATCCCAAAAGAGATACTAATTTCCCATATTCCATCCCTGATCATCCCCATCATTTGGATGTTGAAGTATATTGTCCCAGTGTCCATTGTCTGATGTTTGAAGTTTTGTGCAAGAGTCTCTCTTCTGTAACACAAAGGATTTCTTTCCCAATATTGCAGAACCAAACGGAGAGATTCTGCAAGGTATTTATGATCTGGTTGTTAAGTCATAAAACCGTGCCAACTCCGACAGGAGAGAGAGAATTTGGCTATCTGTCAGCCATTGGCCTAGCTGATCCGGCACCTTTGATCCTCACCAAGGAGAGCGAGTCATGACAACACTTTTACTTTAACGTAATGATACTAGTTGTTGATTCCAGACTTCACTCATCATGGGGTTAACTGACTTGCCTAGTTAAATAAAGGGCAACAAAAACCAAAAAATATGAAATTAAATACCTTCATGTTTCACACCTTTTATAATTAAAATAATTAGTTTACACTTTATTTTATGATACTTATAAATACATTTTATAATCAGCTAGTGTTGATTAACACTTTACTCTGCATCCCTGAGGGTAGTAAGATATATTATATAATTTAGGTGTTGTTAGCACCATAGAGCCCTCTATCTCTCTTCACCAGCCCCACAGTGAAGCCTCATCACTGGGCTGGGTTGAGAGACACTCCACACTCTGCTTCTCCACGACTCAGGGTTGGACGTTAATAGCCTGTTTGAAATGCTTAATCGCGTTCTCAAGCTACGTTTTTAATCAAATACATTTTCATTAAATGTAATCCCTTAATAATGTCCTGGTGGCTTTGATAAAGATGCACTGGAAATGGAATGAGAGAAATTATATACACCAGGTATAGATGTCCTGGGTAGTGTTCCCATGGTGATGTGTTGGGCTGACAGTACCACCCTCTGGAGAGTCTTGCGGTTGCTGATGCTGCAATTTCCGTTCCAGGTGGTGATAAAGCCCAACAGGATGCTCTCAATGGTGTATCTGTAGACATTTGTGAGGGTCTTAGGGGCCAAGACAAATTTATTCAGCCTCCTGAGGTTGAAGAGGCGCTTTTACGCCTTCTTCACCACACTGTCTGTGTGATGGGACCATTTCAGGTTGTCAGTGATGTGCACACCAAGGACCTGAAAGCTTTTGGCCCTCTCCACTGCGGCCCTGTTGATGTCGATGGGAGCATGCGCTCTCTGCTGTCTCCTGTAGTCCATGATATGCTCCTTCATTTTGTTGACTTTGAAGGGGAGGTTATTTTCCTGCCACCACTCCGCCAGGGCTCTCACTTCCTCCCTGTCTCATGGTTGTTGGTAATCAGGCCTACCACTGTTGTGTTGTCAGCAAACTTGATGATTGAGTTCGAGATGTGCATGGCCATGCATCCAAGGGTGAACAGGGAGTACCGTAGGGAGCTGAGCAAGCACCCCTGTGGGGCCCCCTCATTGAGGGTTAGAGTGGAGGAGGTGTTGTTGCCTAACCTCACCACTTGGGTTCGGCCTGTCAGGAAGTCCAGGACTCAGTTACACAGGGTTCAGACCTAGGGCCCTGAGCTTAGTTATGAGCTTGGAGGTCACTAATGTGTTGAAGGTTGAGCTGTAGTCGATGAACAGCATTCTTACATAGGTATTTCTCTTGTTCAGGTGGGATAGGGCAGTGTGCAGTGCGATGGTGATTGTGTCATCCATAGATCTGTTGTTGCAATATGCAAATTGTAGTTGGTCGAGGAAGTGAGTGATACAGGGCGATTCTCATTTAGTTCAGTTACCTTCACTTTCTTGGGTACAGGAACAATGGTGGACATCTTGAAACAAGTGGGGACAACAGACTGGGATATGGAGAGATTTAATAATGTCTGTAAACACTTTGAATCAAATCAAATGTTATTCGTCACATACAGATATTTAGCAGAAGTTATTGCGGGTGTAGTGAAATGCTTGTGTTCCTTGCTCCAACTGCGCAGTAGGATCTAGCAATTCACAACAATACACATAAATCTCAAAGTAAAAGAAATATCTAAGAAATTCACTACCGTTCAAAAGTTTGGGGTCACTTAGAAGTGTTCTTGTTTTGAAATAAAGCAATTTTTTGTCCATTAAAATAACATCAAATTGATCAGAAATACACTGTAGACATTGTTAATGTTGTAAATGACTATTGTAGCTGGAAACTGATGATCTTTTATGGAATATCTACATAGGTGTACAGAGGCCCGTTATCAGCAACCATCACTCCTGTGTTCCAATTGCACGTTGTGTTAGCTAATCCAAGTTTATAATTTTAAAAGGCAAATTGATCATTAGAAAACCCTTTTGCAATTATGTTGGCACAGCTGAAAACTGTTGTGCACCGGGGCCTCCCACTCCTCTTTCTATTCTAGTTAGAGAAGGTTTGCGTTGTTCTGTGAAGGGAGTAGTACACAGCGTTGTACGAGATCTTCAGTTTCATGGCATTTTCTCGCATGGAATAGCCTTCATTTCTCAGGACAAGAATAGATTGACGAGTTTCAGAAAAAAGTTATTTGTTTCTGGCCATTTTGAGCCTGTAATCAAACCCACAAATGCTTATGCTCCAGATACTCCACTAGTCTAAAGAAGGCCAGTTGTAATTGCTTCTTTAATCAGGACAACAGTTTTCAGCTGTGCTAACATAATTGCAAAAGCGTTTGCTAATGATCAATTAACCTTTTAAAATTATAAACCTGGATTAGCTAACTCAACATGCAATTGGAACAAGGGAGTGATGGTTGATGATAATGGGCCTCTGTACGCCTATGTAGATATTCCATTTAAAAAATCAGCTGTTTCCAGCTACAATAGTCATTTACAACATTAACAATGTGTACACTGCATTTCTGATCAATTTGATGTTAATGGACAAAAAAATGTGCATCTTTCAAAAACAAGGACATTTCTAATTGACCCCAATTAACCACTGATGCAGACCTTTGGAACATCTACATTTTAAAAAGTCTAATAAATCCATGTAATATATCCTACACCATCACAATAAATCCATTATTTATTTTAGACAGGTCTAAAGAAGCATGATATGAAGAAAATGTAGTCTATTTCAGAAAATAATAGCATACTCTCAGTTGTTGTCACGAATTACTAAGGTGGGTGGAATCAGGCGCAGAGAGCAGGTTTCAATTATTAGACAGTTTATTCTCCGGCGCATAAAACAACGGTCAACCCAACACACAGGGTGAATAATCCAAAGCAGGACCAAAATAGTCCGGAGAATAAAACTCATGAACACCACCAAATAACAGGAATACAAAAACAATCCCGCACAAAACAAGGGCGGGACAACCTACTAAATATAAGGACGCTAATTAAACTAAAATACACACAGATGAAACTAATAAGACAAAACCAACAGACAAACGAAAAAGGGATCGGTAGCGGCTAGTAGGACGGTGACGACGACGACCGCCGAGCACCGCCCGAACAGGCAGGGGAGCCAACTTCGGCGGAAGTCGTGACAGTTGTCCTTATGTTAGTTCCTGATGTGGCTATGCTAAATGAATGTGTGGCATACACTAGCTAATTTAGCAGAAACAATTTGCTTAGAATTCCATGGCATTGTTTTATACTATGAAGATTACAATTGAACAAAGCTGAATAAAGTATAAATATTTTCTCCAAGCGATTTAAGGGAGTACGCACATGAGGCTATGCTGTGTCGAGTGGTTAACAAAGAAATAGGTACTCCTAGGTGCTTAATTTGGAGTTGTTAATGTAACTTTAGTTGTTCTACAAACATTGGGCTATATGTTTTGATTTTTAATACATTGTAAGGCTGCATGATGCGACTCTAATGATTATTTGAAAAAGTCGCTTGAAATGCATGAGCTCTGCTTCGTTTTTTGCGCAGGCTTTACACACTTCATTAGTCTTTCATTCACAATTTGACCAGCACTTGATAATGCCTCAAATTTCACAGCAGCATCCCCTTTGTGGCCGCAATCCGAAGCGCCACTCACTCACATAGCTCTCCATCACGTGATCAGGTCTTTCTCACAGACTACAAGTGAAGACAGACACATCAGGGACACAACTGCGCACATCCTTATCCAATTCCAAGGTACGTATAGAAGACATTGGGAACTGTCTATATTTACTTTTCATCAGCCAACAAGATGAGCAGGCCAAACGAATAGCAAAAGCACTAGCCTGTGTCAACCTACTATCCCCCATAGTACAAAAGTCAACCTATTCTGTTCTGTGCCAGAAATAAATATTCCAAACATTCTTTGGGACATTTGTCAGTTGCAATAGATCCCACATTAATACAACCACTAGCACTTTTTTACCCAATGTGGCTGTTGCAACAGATCAGAACATTTAGCTTAAAATGTTGGAAAACTATTAGGCTATTTCTTCAAATTATAAGCGCAGCAATGCGCACATTGCAGTAGGCTATAAGCATGAATGATCCATTAGCGGGAAAACACCATTATCAAAAGTGACCGCAAATGCGATTATGCATGTAATGCTTTTATTATAAAGGTGCATTATTATGGTGAAAATTATCTTCCCCAAATTTGAAACTCACGAGCTGCTTATGTATGCCAGATTAATGTGCTACATTTTAAGAAGTTATACAAACATGTAGACCTCATGAACAACCTCATGAAGCTGGTTGAGAGAATGCGAAGAGTGTGCAAAGCTATCATCAAGGAAAAGGGTGGCTACTTTGAAGAATCGTAATTATAAAATATAGTAGGCCTAATCTATAGAAAGCTGATGAGAACCCCCTCTTTTTAGTAGAGGCCATCACTCTTTTCTCGTGCATAGCCTATACAAATTTTGCAAAACATGAGCTCATGTCCTGTCATGAAGTGTTTGATTAGATTTTCAAGTACATTTTCATTGATGTCAGAGTGATCAGAGTAGGGTTGCACATTTTGGGGAATATTCAGAGGTGGAAACTTTCCTTGGGAATTAACGGGAATATATTGGAATTAACGGAAATATATACATATTACATGTTTTTTGCATTGGATATATTTACCATATCATATAGAGACAAAACATAAACCTTTTACCTTATCATAAGTAGACATAATTGCAAATGCTCAAATATTTTACAATATAATTAAAAAAAACTATTAAGTTACGAATTTAACTTAAATTAAATGAGTTGACTCTTCACATGGGATGATTTCACTGAACAACAAAAGAAAGGCAATATTGAATAATAAAATGATAGTCTAGAAACTAAAGCTTTGGTTTTCTTCATCTCAGGCTTCCATTTCTTCTCCCTGGACCTCCTCAATGTCCACCTCTTGAACATCAGAGTCTGAGGCCTCATCTTCATTGTCATTTTCCAACCTTGTTGAAGATGGCTTGTTGTCAGGCTCAAATTTGCCAGGATGGCCACCAATTTTTCAACCCTTGTATTGGTCAGCCTGTTGCGTGCTTTGGTGTGTGTGTACCCAAACAAAGACCAGTTGCGCTCTGAGGTGGCTGATGTTGGTGGGATTTAGAGAATGATGGAGGAAACAGGGTAAAGAGCCTCAGATCCACAAAGTCCCTTCCACCAGGTGGCTGATGAGATATGTTGGCACAACTGCCATATTGCATCTCCATACCAAAGCCCTTGCTTGAAAGTGTACTTCACCAGACTGACAAGAACCTTGCCCTCATCCAGGCCAAGGTGGCGAGACACGGTAGTGATGACACCATATGCCTTGTTGACCTCTGCACCAGCCAGGATGCTCTTGTCAGCATACTTGGGGTCCAACATCAAATCAAATCAAAGTTTATTTGTCACGTGCGCCAAATACAACAGGTGTAGTAGACCTTACATTGAAATGCTTACTTACAGGCCCAAAACAACCGTGCCATTTTTAAGTAAAGAATAGTTATTAGGTGAACAGTAGATAAGTAAGGAAATACAAAACAACAGTAAAAAGACAGTGAATAATAACAGTAGCGAGGCTATAACAGTAGCGAGGCGATATACAGGCACCGGTTAGTCGGTTAGTATGGTTAAAGTGACTATGCATATATGATAAACAGAGAGTAGCAGTAGCGTAAAAGAGGGGTTGGCAGGTGGTGGGTGGCGGGACACAATGCAGATAGTCCGGGTAGCCAATGTGTGGGGGCACCAGTTAGTCGGGCTAATTGAGGTAGTGTGTACATGAATGTATAATTAAAGTGACAATGCATATATGGTAAACAGAGAGTAGCAGCAGTGTAAAGAGGGGTTGGGGGGAACAATGCAAATTGTCTGGGTAGTCATTTGATTACCTGTTCAGGAGTCTTATGGATTGGGGTTAAAAGCTGTTGAGAAGCCTTTTGGTCCTAGACTTGGCGCTCCGGTACCGCTTGCCATGCGGTAGTAGAGAATCTATGACTGGGGTGGGGTCTTTGACAATTTTTAGGGCCTTCCTCTGACACCGCCTGGTGTAGATGTCCTGGATGGCAGGCAGCTTTGCCCCAGTGATGTACTGGGCTGTATGCAATACCCTCTCTAGTGCCTTGTGGTCGGAGGCCGAGCAGTTGCCGTACCAGGCAGTGATGCAACCTGTCAGGATGCTCTCGATGTTGCAACCTTTTTCAGGATCTGAGGACCCATGCCAAATCTTTTAGTTTCCTGAGGGGGAATAGGCTTTGTCGTGACTGTCTTGGTGTGTTTGGACCATTCTAGTTTGTTGGTGATTTCAACACCAAGGAACTTGAAGCTCTCAACCTGCTCCACTACAGCCACGTCGATGAGAATGGGGGCGTGCTCGGTCCTCCTTTTCCTGTAGTCCACAATCATCTCCTTAGTCTTGGTTACGTTGATGGATATGTTGTTATTCTGGCACCACCCGGCCAAGTCTCTGACCTCCTCCGTATAGGCTGTCTCATCGTTGTCGGTGATCAGGCCTATCACTGTCGTCTGCAAACTTAATGATGGTGTTGGAGTCATACCTGGCCATGCAGTCGTGGGTGAACAGGGAGTACAGGAGGAGGGGACTGAGCACTCACCCCTGAGGGGCTCCAGTGTTGAGGATCAGTGTGGCAAATGTGTTGCTACCTACCCTCACCACCTGGGGCCGGCCCGTCAGGAAGTCCAGGATCCAGTTGCAGAGGGAGGTGTTTAGTCCCAGGATCCTTAGCTTATTGATGAGCTTTGAGGGTACTATGGTGTTAAACGCTGAGCTGTAGTCAGTAAATAGCATTCTCACGTAGGTGTTCCTTTTGTCCAGGTGGGAAAGGGCAGTGTGGAGTGCAATTGGGTTGTATGCAAATTGGAGTGGGTCTAGGGTTTCTGGGATAATGGTGTTGACGTGATCCATTACCAGCCTTTCAAAGCACTTCATTTCGACAGGTTGCGTTGGTGTTCTTGGGCACAGGGACTCTGGTGGTCTGCTTGAAACATGTTGATATTACAGACTCAATCAGGGACATGTTGAAAATGTCAGTGAAGTCACATGCCAGTTGGTCAGCACATGCCCGAAGCACACGTCCTGGTAATCGGTCTGATTGTTGAACGAAGAGCGTGATCACACAGTCGTCCGGAATGGCTGATCCTCTAATGAATGCCTCAGATTTGCTTTCCCCGAAGCGAGCATAGAAGTGATTTAGTTCGTCTGGTAGGCTCGTGTCACTGGGCTTCCCTTTGTAGTCTGTAATAGTTTGCAAGCCCTGTCACATAAGACGAGCGTCGGAGCCAGTGTAGTACGATTCAATCTTAGCCCTCTATTGGCGCTTTGCCTGTTTTATGGTTCGTCGGAAGGAATAGCAGGATTTCTTATAAGTTTCCAGGTTAGAGTCCCGCACCTTGATAGCGGCAGCTCTACCCTTTAGCTCAGTGCGAATGGTTCCTGTAATCCATGGCTTCTGGTTGGGATATGTATGTACAGTCACTGTGGGGACGACGTATGTGGTGTTCTCCTCAATGCATTCGGAAGAATCCCGGAACATGTTCCAGTCTGTGATAGCAAAACAGTCCTGTAGTTTTGCATCTGCTTCATCTGACCACTTTTTTATAGACCGAGTCACTGGTGCTTCCTGCTTTAATGTACTCTGTGGCGTGTATGGGTTTCAGGCAGAAGTCTTCACGCTTTTTGATTGTATATCAGAACTGCATTTTCCTCTGCTTGGAGCAACAGTGAATTGGGCAGGGCAGTACGGATTTTTTCTCTTACATCTGCAAGCAGAGTGTGAACATCAAACAGGATGGCAGTGTCTCCCTCAATCTGTGCAATGGCTACTGCTATAGGTTTCAGGAGTTTCAGGCTGCTTACCACTCTCTCCCAAAATACGTCACCCAGGAGGATCCTCTTGATGGGGCTGTCCATATCGGCAGACTGTGATATGGCCATTTCTTGGAGAGACTCCTTCCCCTCCAGGAGACAGTCAAACATGATGACAACACCACAGTAATGGGTGTTGCTGGGCAGCTTCAATGTGGTGCTCTTATTTTTCTCATATTGCTTGGTGAGGTAGATTGATGACCTTTCACATACCTAACCATTTCCTTGGCTCTCTTGTAGAGTGTATCCATTGTTTTCAGTGCCATGATGTCCTTGAGGAGCAGATTCAATGCATGAGCAGCACAGCCAATGGGTGTGATGTGAGGGTAGGACTCATCCACTTTAGACCAAGCAGCCTTCATGTTCGCAGCATTGTGTCACCAGTGCAAATACCTTCTGTGGTCCAAGGTCATTGAAGACTGCCTTCAGCTCATCTGCAATGTACAGTAGAGACCAGTGTGTCTATTGTCCCTTGTGTCTGTGCTCTTGTAGAATACTGGTTGAGGGGTGGAGATGATGTAGTTAATTATTCCTTGCCCACGAACATTCGACCACCCATCAGAGATGATTACAATAGAGTCTTCTTTCTTCTTTCTCTGTTGAACTCTGCATCCAGCAAATGAGTAGATAAAGCATTTCTGGTTGGAGGGGTGTATGCTGGGCGGAGAACATTCAGAAATCTTTTCCAATACACATTGCTTGTGAGCATTAGAGGTGAACCAGTTGCATACACAGCTCGAGCAAGACATTCATCAGCATTTCTCTGACTACATTCCTCCAGTGAGTCAAAGAAACGTCTGATTCCAGGAGGAATCAGTATTTGCAAATGCACACAGCTTTTCCTTCTACAATGCCTGTGGCATTTTCCTGTAAAGATTAGAAAAAAATGAGTAAAAAAACAACAAATACAATTCCATGTACAGATAAATAGTTAAGCAGTTAGATTAAACAACTCCTTTGTAAGATAAATATTTTAAAATGAAACATGTATGGAAACAGGTGAATGAACACTCCTCAGTTAGTAGGCTCAAGCAAGCTAAAACCCACATGGTAGCAAAAACTAACTAGCAGAAATTGTTAACAAGTTAGAAATGATTTAAACACACTTTGCTGTAGGCTACTATTTACTAGTTATCAAAAAATAATGTATGTCGTATAAAACATGTTCACCCCACCCAGTATTGTAATCAAAACTTACCAGAAACCATGTTGTCCTTGGCTCAGACAGTGTAGTAGTGTGGGCTTAATAGCATCTCATTAGTCCATCTGGCCGTGCTTCTGCTCCAGAACTGTTCACCGGACGTGCTACCTGTCCCAGACCAGCTGTTTTCAACTCTCTAGAGACAGCAGGAGCGGTAGAGATACTCTCAATGATCGGCTATGAAAAGCCAACTGACATTTACTCCTGAGGTGCTGACTTGTTGCACCCTTGACAACTACTGTGATTATTATTATTATTTGACTATGCTGGTCATTTATGAACATTTGAACATCTTGGCCATGTTCTGTTATAATCTCCACCCGGCACAGCCAGAAGAGGACTGGCCACCCCTCATAGCCTGGTTCCTCTCTAGGTTTCTTCCTAGGTTTTGACCTTTCTAGAGAGTTTTTCCTAGCCACCGTGCTTCTACACCTGCATTGCTTGCTGTTTGGGGTTTTAGGCTGGGTTTCTGTACAACACTTTAATATATCAGCTGATGTAAGAAGGGCTATATAAATACATTTGATTTGATTTGATTAGTGTGCAAGATCTTGAGAATCAGCTGTACATGTGATTGACAGACAGTTAGCAAGTTTGTTAGGCTACTAATGACCAGCAGCAGCATCAGAGCTCGGAGAAGCCTAATTTCCTTGACGAGGCGGTCGCGTGGAATTTGACCGCCTTCATGACTCCTGACCGCTGCTGTTGCGGTAATATGGTCACCGCAACAGGGACAATATATCCGGAGAGAGCCATGGTTCCGTGAAACAGAGTATGTTACCGTCCCTGATGTCTCTCTGGAATGAGATCCTCACCCTGAGCTCATCTACTTTATTGTCCATGGACTAAACATCAGCAAGTAATATACTCAGAAGCGGTGGATGGTATGCACGCTGCCTGAGTCTGACTAGGGCCCCACTCCTTCTACCTCTTCTCCAGCTTCTGCGTTTTGGTGCAGCCCCCGGTATGAATAGAGCTTCCTCGGGAAGTTCTAAAGGATCCAGGTCTGGGAAGTAGAGTGACCGCTGATATAATGTCCCAAAGTTATTTCCGTATGTAGGTAATAATAGAAACATTCTGAGCAAATAATGTAAGAAATAACACAATAAAACCAAAATACTGCAAAGTTGGTTAGGAGCTAGAAACAGGGCGAGCATATCTGTCGGCACCATCTTGTTAGCGCCTAAAGACAACATCTCTTCCATGTTGGTTCCATGTGGAAACAACGTTGCTTAAACCAGTGTGTGCCTAGTGGGTTGCTGATTTTTAGCTTTGAAATGCACAGGTGTAACATAGACGCAGGAAGCAGGTGAAGTTAGGGAGTTTATTAACAACAAACATGGAATGATAAAAAACAAGAGAAGTGTCTGCAATGTTAGTAATGAAGTCCAGGTGTCACTGATGTTAGGGCACAGGTGTGCGTAATGATGTTTGCCAGGTGTCCGTAGAGATGGGTGGCCAGGAACTGATTGTTAGTAGACTGGTAATGTCGAGCGCCGGAGTGGGATAGCAGGAGTAGACATAACAACAGAATTGAAAGCTATATTGATATTGAAGTGTCATGTGTGCTCCCTCTCCGGTCTCTAGGTCACCAGGCTGCTGACTATTGCACATACCTGTCACCATCTTCACGTGCAGCAGTGCCTAATGACAATCATCTGGACTCCATCATCTCCTTGATTACCTGCCCTATTTATGGGGCAGGTAATCAGGTTCCTTCCCAGGCGTTATTGTTTCATGTCTGTGTGCTGTATTTATTAAATATTCACTCCCTGCACTTGCTTCCTGACTCTCAGTGCACATCGTTATATGCAGTTATAGGTGCCTGAGTTCTGCAGTGTATTCTAGTGCTGTTGCTGCTTATAATGCATCTACAATTTGCTACTGTGGCTGCTTGCAAATGTAGGATCGTAATTTCATCACTTTTTTTGTAGCTGAGAATTTTCCTGCACAGGAAGTAATACAAACTTGTAGTGTATTTGAGTTTTAAAAAGGCTTCATCAGCAGTGAGCGGTAAATCGCTCCCAGACGATGTATAGATGATGGATCCCTCTTTATGACCTGTTGATGTAGCTGCCTGCCTGGGCATTTACAGGATGTCATTACAACAGGGCCTGGTAGGGGAGGCTTGCTTATGGAGTATTGTAGTGAAGGATATTAGGTTATGCCTGTCAGTTTATCTACAGTGTCTGTGGTAGACGGGGGGTGTGGGTGTGGAGTAGCTGTGTGTGTGTGTGTGTGTGTGTGTGTGTGTGTGTGTGTGTGTGTGTGTGTGTGTGTGTGTGTGTGTGTGTGTGTGTGTGTGTGTGTGTGTGTGGGGGGGGGGGGGATTACAGATCTCATCCTGTATTGCATTGCAGGTGCAGGATCTGTCAGTCAATCCCTTGGCTGTCTCTTGCTGTCATCGTGAAAACTATTCAATAACACAATAACATGCAGTTCTTCTGCGTTCTCCTCACAGAGTAAAAATGCATTTCATGTTGTCTTGCCACACACTAACCCTCTAATGGCTGTTTCAAACTCGGATTTACACTTAGGTCTATTTATAGCTTAAACACAGGACTTTTTAAATGTTGGGAAGTTTAATAAAGAAGGGATATTTCTATCTGTTACCACCCAGCAAGGTCAAAGATATCAGGCCTCACACTTATAGTTATTAGCATTCAACACATGTTATTTGATATATCTTAGAAAGTAGACACACAGAGAAGAGCCTTGCCTATAGTGTCTTGGAAGTCAAAGTCAAATGGTAATGCAGAGAGAGAACCTGTCAGTCAGTCTTTTAGTACCGACCGACTCTCCAGTCATCTCCAATCCCTGTGTCAGAGTGTAACAGACCACCCCTGGGCCTTGAGAAATCAGCTGTATCCAAAGCCACATCCAACCTCTTCCTTTCACCCTCTCCCCCTCTCCTCAGCCAGAGATAGCCTTTAGCCATCCTCCTTTCAGCTGTGGGATCTGAGGCATCAGGGGGGGATTGAGGAGTGTTGAAGGGTCTTTACTGTTCTTGGAGATACAGAGTTGTCTCACAAACACACACACATACACACGCATACAGTACAGGCACGTATATGCACACACGCATGATGCACGCACGCACGCACACACCACACACACACACACACACACACAAACAGGCATACCTGGACCACCGTGTAGGAGTGGTTAAGAATCGTCTGGCTACAAGAGTCTCTAAGTGGAATGTTTACTGCCTAGCTGAGTATCTGTTCACACACTCCTCCCTCATTGACAAGGCAGTCTGGAGCATGCTCAAGGTCTCCTCCTCCTCCCCTCTTCTCCTCTCAAATTCTCTCATCCTCACCCAACCAGTACACACACACACTGTCTGACTGAGCACTAAATCACTATAAAACACAGCAGCCCATTGAGGCAGGGAGCGATACAGTGGTCATATACACTAGATAGCCTCTCCTATTTTAACTCTGTTTTTAAATGTGGCTGGGTAAAAGATACACTTAGAAATGAGGCGCCTCATTTCCAACACAACAACATGATTATGCTGATTATGCATATTTATTACATTATATTTTTAGTCATTGCTCTCATAAAAACTATAAGGTGCTTTTGTAGATAAATACGTCACCATCATCCTTTAGGGAGATGTGTGTTGCCTTTCTCCTTTGATCAGCTCTATGATCAGGCCTAGTACTCCAGTAGAGTTAAAACAACAAGCCACCACCACCATCAGGCCTAGTGCTCCAGTAGAGTTAAAACAACAGGCCACCACCACCATCAGGCCTAGTGCTCCAGTAGAGTTAAAACAACAGGCCACCACCACCATCAGGCCTAGTGCTCCAGTAGAGTTAAAACAACAGGCCACCACCACCATCAGGCCTAGTGCTCCAGTAGAGTTAAAACAACAAGCCACCACCACCATCAGGCCTAGTGCTCCAGTAGAGTTAAAACAACAGGCCACCACCACCATCAGGCCTAGTACTCCAGTAGAGTTAAAACAACAGGCCACCACCACCATCAGGCCTAGTGCTCCAGTAGAGTTAAAACAACAGGCCACCACCACCATCAGGCCTAGTACTCCAGTAGAGTTAAAACAACAGGCCACCACCACCATCAGGCCTAGTACTCCAGTAGAGTGAAAACAACAGGCCACCACCACCATCAGGCCTAGTACTCCAGTAGAGTTAAAACAACAGGCCACCACCACCATCAGGCCTAGTGCTCCAGTAGAGTTAAAACAACAGGCCACCACCACCATCAGGCCTAGTACTCCAGTAGAGTTAAAACAACAGGCCACCACCACCATCAGGCCTAGTACTCCAGTAGAGTTAAAACAACAGGCCACCACCACCATCAGGCCTGGTGCTCCAGTAGAGTTAAAACAACAAGCCACCACCACCATCAGGCCTAGTACTCCAGTAGAGTTAAAACAACAGGCCACCACCACCATCAGGCCTAGTACTCCAGTAGAGTTAAAACAACAAGCCACCACCACCATCAGGCCTAGTGCTCCAGTAGAGTTAAAACAACAAGCCACCACCACCATCAGGCCTAGTACTCCAGTAGAGTTAAAACAACAGGCCACCACCACCATCAGGCCTAGTGCTCCAGTAGAGTTAAAACAACAGGCCACCACCACCATCAGGCCTAGTACTCCAGTAGAGTTAAAACAACAGGCCACCACCACCATCAGGCCTAGTACTCCAGTAGAGTTAAAACAACAGGCCACCACCACCATCAGGCCTAGTGTTCCAGTAGAGTTAAAACAACAGGCCACCACCACCATCAGGCCTAGTGCTCCAGTAGAGTTAAAACAACAAGCCACCACCACCATCAGGCCTAGTACTCCAGTAGAGTTAAAACAACAAGCCACCACCACCATCAGGCCTAGTACTCCAGTAGAGTTAAAACAACAGGCCACCACCACCATCAGGCCTGGTGCTCAAGTGGAGTTAAAACAACAGGCCACCACCACCATCAGGCCTAGTACTCCAGTAGAGTTAAAACAACAAGCCACCACCACCATCAGGCCTAGTGCTCCAGTAGAGTTAAAACAACAGGCCACCACCACCATCAGGCCTAGTACTCCAGTAGAGTTAAAACAACAGGCCACCACCACCATCAGGCCTAGTACTCCAGTAGAGTTAAAACAACAGGCCACCACCACCATCAGGCCTAGTGCTCCAGTAGAGTTAAAACAACAGGCCACCACCACCATCAGGCCTAGTGCTCCAGTAGAGTTAAAACAACAGGCCACCACCACCATCAGGCCTAGTACTCCAGTAGAGTTAAAACAACAAGCCACCACCACCATCAGGACTAGTACTCCAGTAGAGTTAAAACAACAAGCCACCACCACCATCAGGCCTAGTGCTCCAGTAGAGTTAAAACAACAGGCCACCACCACCATCAGGCCTAGTGCTCCAGTAGAGTTAAAACAACAGGCCACCACCACCATCAGGCCTAGTGCTCCAGTAGAGTTAAAACAACAGGCCACCACCACCATCAGGCCTAGTGCTCCAGTAGAGTTAAAACAACAAGCCACCACCACCATCAGGCCTAGTGCTCCAGTAGAGTTAAAACAACAGGCCACCACCACCATCAGGCCTAGTACTCCAGTAGAGTTAAAACAACAGGCCACCACCACCATCAGGCCTAGTGCTCCAGTAGAGTTAAAACAACAGGCCACCACCACCATCAGGCCTAGTACTCCAGTAGAGTTAAAACAACAGGCCACCACCACCATCAGGCCTAGTACTCCAGTAGAGTGAAAACAACAGGCCACCACCACCATCAGGCCTAGTACTCCAGTAGAGTTAAAACAACAGGCCACCACCACCATCAGGCCTAGTGCTCCAGTAGAGTTAAAACAACAGGCCACCACCACCATCAGGCCTAGTACTCCAGTAGAGTTAAAACAACAGGCCACCACCACCATCAGGCCTAGTACTCCAGTAGAGTTAAAACAACAGGCCACCACCACCATCAGGCCTGGTGCTCCAGTAGAGTTAAAACAACAAGCCACCACCACCATCAGGCCTAGTACTCCAGTAGAGTTAAAACAACAGGCCACCACCACCATCAGGCCTAGTACTCCAGTAGAGTTAAAACAACAAGCCACCACCACCATCAGGCCTAGTGCTCCAGTAGAGTTAAAACAACAAGCCACCACCACCATCAGGCCTAGTACTCCAGTAGAGTTAAAACAACAGGCCACCACCACCATCAGGCCTAGTGCTCCAGTAGAGTTAAAACAACAGGCCACCACCACCATCAGGCCTAGTACTCCAGTAGAGTTAAAACAACAGGCCACCACCACCATCAGGCCTAGTACTCCAGTAGAGTTAAAACAACAGGCCACCACCACCATCAGGCCTAGTGTTCCAGTAGAGTTAAAACAACAGGCCACCACCACCATCAGGCCTAGTGCTCCAGTAGAGTTAAAACAACAAGCCACCACCACCATCAGGCCTAGTACTCCAGTAGAGTTAAAACAACAAGCCACCACCACCATCAGGCCTAGTACTCCAGTAGAGTTAAAACAACAGGCCACCACCACCATCAGGCCTGGTGCTCAAGTGGAGTTAAAACAACAGGCCACCACCACCATCAGGCCTAGTACTCCAGTAGAGTTAAAACAACAAGCCACCACCACCATCAGGCCTAGTGCTCCAGTAGAGTTAAAACAACAGGCCACCACCACCATCAGGCCTAGTACTCCAGTAGAGTTAAAACAACAGGCCACCACCACCATCAGGCCTAGTACTCCAGTAGAGTTAAAACAACAGGCCACCACCACCATCAGGCCTAGTGCTCCAGTAGAGTTAAAACAACAGGCCACCACCACCATCAGGCCTAGTGCTCCAGTAGAGTTAAAACAACAGGCCACCACCACCATCAGGCCTAGTACTCCAGTAGAGTTAAAACAACAAGCCACCACCACCATCAGGCCTAGTACTCCAGTAGAGTTAAAACAACAGGCCACCACCACCATCAGGCCTAGTACTCCAGTAGAGTTAAAACAACAGGCCACCACCACCATCAGGCCTAGTACTCCAGTAGAGTTAAAACAACAGGCCACCACCACCATCAGGCCTAGTGCTCCAGTAGAGTTAAAACAACAGGCCACCACCACCATCAGGCCTAGTACTCCAGTAGAGTTAAAACAACAAGCCACCACCACCATCAGGCCTAGTACTCCAGTAGAGTTAAAACAACAGGCCACCACCACCATCAGGCCTAGTACTCCAGTAGAGTTAAAACAACAAGCCATCACCACCATCAGGCCTAGTGCTCCAGTAGAGTTAAAACAACAGGCCACCACCACCATCAGGCCTGGTGCTCCAGTAGAGTTACAACAACAGGCCACCACCACCATCAGGCCTAGTACTCCAGTAGATTTAAAACAACATGCCACCACCACCATCAGGCCTAGTGCTCCAGTAGAGTTAAAACAACAGGCCACCACCACCATCAGGCCTAGTGCTCCAGTAGAGTTAAAACAACAGGCCACCACCACCATCAGGCCTAGTACTCCAGTAGAGTTAAAACAACAGGCCACCACCACCATCAGGCCTAGTGCTCCAGTAGAGTTAAAACAACAGGCCACCACCACCATCAGGCCTAGTACTCCAGTAGAGTTAAAACAACAAGCCACCACCACCATCAGGCCTAGTGCTCCAGTAGAGTTAAAACAACAGGCCACCACCACCATCAGGCCTAGTGCTCCAGTAGAGTTAAAACAACAGGCCACCACCACCATCAGGCCTGGTGCTCCAGTAGAGTTACAACAACAGGCCACCACCACCATCAGGCCTAGTACTCCAGTAGAGTTAAAACAACAGGCCACCACCACCATCAGGCCTGGTGCTCCAGTGGATTGACTAGTGTTCCATTATTAAAGTGAGCAGTGATTCCAAGCCTATGTATACAGGGCAGCAGCCTCTATGGAGCAGGGTTGCATAATCGGGTGGAAGCCGGCTAGTGATGGCTATTTAACAGTCTGATGGCCTTAAGATAAAAGCTGTTTTTCAGTCTCTCGGTCCCCGATTTGATGCACCTGTACTGACCTCACCTTCTGGATGATAGCGAGGTGAACAGGCCATGGCTCGGTGGTTATTTTCCTTTATTATCTTTTTTGCCTTCCTGTGACATCGGGTGCTGTAGGTGTCCTGGAGGGCAGGTAGTTTGCCCCCGGTGATTTTTTGGGTTACAGGGGGTGCAGTTGCTGTACCAGGCAGTGATAGTGCCTGACAGGAAGCTCTCAATTGTGCGTCTCTAAAAGTTTGTGAGGGCTTTAGAGACCAAGCCAAATTTCTTCAGCCTCCTGAGGTTGAAGAGGCCCTATTGCGTGGTATGTCAGCGATGTGTACGTCGAGGAACTTGAAGCATTCCACATTCTCCACTGCGGTCCCGTTGAAGTGGATAAGGGCGTTCTCCCTCTGCTGTTTACTGAGTACACGATCAGCTCCTTCATTTTGTTGATGTTGAGTGAGAGGTTATTTACTGGCACCACTCTCCCAAGGCACTCACCTCCTCCTTGTAGGCTGTCTCGTAATTGTTGGTAATCAGGCCTACTACTGTTGTTTCATCTGCAAAATTGATAATTGAGTAGGAGGCGTGCATGGCCACGCAGTCATGGGTGAACAGGGAGTACAGGATGGGGCTGAGCACGCACCCTTGTGGGGCCCCTGTGTTGAGGATCAGTAAATACCTTTTCACGACAGGAAGTTATAGAAATGTTTTGTGTAGAACAGATATGAGTCTCTGACATATGGAATAGGGACTTTTAGCAGCTCTATGCCATTTTCTATCTACAACATACTGAACATGAACCCTTCCTAAACAGCCCCAGAGGGACACCATGTGTGTGAAACAGGGTTTTTCTGCAGCCAGCTCTTCATCCTACAGTATGTGTCTGTTTAACAGATTATAGATTACAGAGACTGGAGGCAGCCTTTAAATGCACCTGTAAGGGCAGAGTAATGCCCTTGTCCTTTTCCTCTGTAGGTCCTTTACACAACATTTTTGCCACATATAATCTATGCTCTACATGAGCCCACAGTAAGTATGCACTTATCATGTCAATATGACTTTGGGACAAAAGGACTTCTCTGCCACATAGGTTCTTAGTTTTTCTGTCAGTGAGAGGTCAGGTATGATATGTAGTGTACAGGTATGCCTATGGTTTTCCTGTTGCGCATTGCTACTATTCTCACACGCCAGTGTTTGCAGAGACACTGCAGGCCTATTGGCTGCCTTGGGCTTCCAAGCCGCCATGCTGCCAAGAAGTTGTCTAACCCTGGAGTGTAAACTATGTGTTTACTCCTTGCTACAGGGTCACGACAATACCCTCCTCCCCCTGATAGGAATCACAGATGCCTCCTTAGCTTCTCTCTCTCTCTCTCTCTCTCTCTCTCTCTCTCTCTCTCTCTCTCTCACTCGCTCCTTCTCTATCTCTCGCTCTCTCTCCCATATCTCTCTCCCTCCCTCTCTACCCCCTCCCCTCGCTCTCTCTCTCTCTAGGCCGGTGTGTAATACCATGCTCCAGATAGATAGCTTTATTGGCATTTGAATTAGATGTGTATCAAAGTAATTACCCAGCCTTCCTGCCTCTGGGCAAGACACTCATTGACAAATACGTGTCAATGCTGGATCATCTCTGGCCATGTAGACAATAAGAGGGGAACACACACACACACCATGCATATAGGCACACACACAAACACACACATCCCACACACACCGTGCATGCACACACACACACACACATCACACACACGTACGTACGTGAGGCACACGCACATGACAGCCACAGAATGTCAGAGGGGACACAGCAAGACAGGGTCTTAGACAGTCAGGGGGGACACAGCAAGACAGGGTCTTAGACAGTCAGGGGGGGACACAGCAAGACAGGGTCTTAGACAGTCAGGGGGGGACACAGCAAGACAGGGTCTTAGACAATCGGGGGGGGACACAGCAAGACAGGGTCTTAGACAGTCTGGGGGGGACACAGCAAGACAGGGTCTTAGACAGTCGGGGGGGGACCCAGCAAGACAGGGTCTTAGACAGTCAGGGGGGACACAGCAAGACAGGGTCTTAGACAGTCAGGGGGAGACACAGCAAGACAAGGTCTTAGACAGTCAGGGGGGACACAGCAAGACAGGGTCTTAGACAGTCAGGGGGGGGGGACACAGCAAGACAGGGTCTTAGACAGTCAGGGGGACACAGCAAGACAAGGTCTTAGACAGTCAGGGGGGACACAGCATGACAGGGTCTTAGACAGTCAGGGGGGACACAGCAAGACAGGGTCTTAGACAGTCAGGGGGGGGCACAGCAAGACAGGGTCTTAGACAGTCAGGGGGGGACACAGCAAGACAGGGTCTTAGACAGTCAGTGGGGGACACAGCAAGACAGGGTCTTAGACAGTCAGGGGGGGACACAGCAAGACAGGGTCTTAGACAGTCAGGGGGGACACAGCAAGACAAGGTCTTAGACAGTCAGGGGGGACACAGCAAGACAAGGTCTTAGACAGTCAGGGGGGACACAGCAAGACACGGTCTTAGACAGTCAGGGGGGACACAGCAAGACAAGGTCTTAGACAGTCAGGGGGGACACAGCAAGACAAGGTCTTAGACAGCCGCTGGGCCATAGGTTAACACAGTGATTCTGTTGCACAGAAATGAAATCCAAGATTTTGTTATGTCTAGTTTTCACAAGGAAAGGAATGTGTTAGGAATGTGTGTGGTATGATTGTGGATTTTCAGGAGCCTGAATGACCTTGAATCATAGGACTGAATGTTTGCCAGAAGAAAATGTGTTTAAAGCTTGTAGGCCTACTGTACTAGTGCAGTAACTAGAGAGAAGACTTGTTTTCATACGCATTTTTTCACTTGAGAAGAAATACTGAACCTAATATCTTTAGATGCGAAATTGCTTGGCCCAAGAAAGTCTCTTCTTCTTATTGGTGTTGTGAGTGTTCAGTGACCAGCCGGAGGAAGACGACACGACAGCACCTTCCTCAGGGGATAGGTACTCAGTGTAAAGCCAATTAGTGCACACCTGGGCCCACTAATTGGCTTGGTGTCTCCCTCTATACAGTCGTGGCCAAAAGTTTTGAGAATGACACGAATATTTATTTTCACAGATTCTGCTGCCTCAGTTTGTATGATGGCAATTGAACTGAATCAACAAAAAAAACATTTCCACTGCATTTCATCCCTGCCACAAAAGGACCAGCTGACATCATGTCAGTGATTCTCTCATTAACACAGGTGTGAGTGTTGATGAGGACAAGGCTGGAGATCACTCTGTCATGCTGATTGAGTTCGAATAATAGACTGGAAGCTTCAAAAGTAGGGTGGTGCTTGGAATCATTGTTCTTCCTCTGTCAATCATGGTTACCTGCAAGGAAACACGTGCCGTCATCATTGCTTTGCACAAAAAGGGCTTCACAGGCAAGGATATTGCTGCCAGTAAGATTGCACCTAAATCAACCATTTATCGGATCATCAAGAACTTCAAGGAGAGCGGTTAAATTGTTGTGAAGAAGGCTTCAAGGTGCCCAAGAAAGTCCAGCAAGCGCCAGGACCGTCTCCTAAAGTTGATTCAGCTGCGGGTTCGGGGCACCAACAGTACAGAGCTTGCTCAAGAATGGCAGCAGGCAGGTGTGAGTGCATCTGCACACACAGTGAGGCGAAGACTTTTGGAGGATGGCCTGGTGTCAAGAAGGGCAGCAAAGCCACTTATCTCCAGGAAAAACATCAGTGACAGACTGATATTCTGCAAAAAGTACAGGGATTGGACTGCTGATGTCACGTTCGTCATAATAACACTCAGACCAAAGCGCAGTGTGGAATCGGTTCGACATGTTTTATTGAAGTGAACCGCACAAAAAAAACATAAAGAATCAACGAAACGTGACGTTCTGGAGTGCTCACAGGCATCTACACAAAAACAAAATCCCACAAAACACAGTGGGGAAATGGCTGCCTAAATATGATCCCAATCCCAATTAGAGACAATGATAAACAGCTGCCTCTGATTGGGAACTATACCAGGCCAACATAAAAATAATCCCATTGAAAACTTGTGGTCAATCCTCAAAAGGTGGGTGGACAAACAAAAACCCACAAATTCTGACAAACTCCAAGGATTGATTATGCAAGAATGGGCTGCCATCAGTCAGGATGTGGCCCAGAAGTTAATTGACAGCATGCCAGGGCGGATTGCAGAGGTCTTGAAAAAGAAAGGTCAACACTGCAAATATTGACTCTTTGCATCAACTTCATGTAATTGTCAATAAAAGCCTTTGACGCTGATGAAATGCTTGTAATTATACTTCAGTATAACATAGTAACATCTGACAAAAATATCTAAAGACACTGAAGCAGCAAACTTTGTGGAAATTAATATTTATGTATAGGTGTGCCAGGAGAAGAGCTGGGGATGAATTGGGATCAGACACAGGGATCTGTGAGGACATCAGACTTTCCTACCTCAGAGAAAGTGTCTTCATCTGATGCACCTTGGCTCTATGTTAAACAAGGCAGGCTAAAGATAGAGGGAAGCGTTCCCCATGTAAATATGATGTGTAGACGATAGCCGTTTGTTGTTTTGTGTTCCCTTTTTGGCCACAGCCTTTTGGTCAGCTGCTTAGTTTATGTTTATTCTTTTTACGCCGTTGTTTCAGCGTTGGACCCTACCTTGTACTGGGCTTATTTTATCGGGCGAAAGAAACCCTGTTTAGTGACAATACAAAAGAAAAGGAACCACAACCACTGCCTCCGGTCTGTTAATTTCATGCCTCCCTCCAGTGTTAGAGTATTTCGGACGAGCTGATCCGTCACAGTGTATTTTAGTAGTGGTTTCTTTGCAGCTATTCGACCATGAAGGCCTCTGAACAGTTAATGTTGAGATGTGTCTGTTGAACTTTTGAAGCATTTATTTGGGCTGCAATCTGAGGGGCAGTTAACTCTAATGAATGTATCCTCTGCAGCAGAAGTAACTCTGGGTCTTCCTTTCCTATGGCGGTCCTCATGAGAGCCAGTTTCATCATAGTGCTTGATGGTTTTTGCAGCTGCACTTAAAGAAACTTTAAAAGTTCTTGAATTTGTCCGGATTGACTGACCTTCATATCTTAAAGTAATGATGGACGGTCGTTTTTCTTTGCTTATTTGAGCTGTTCTTGCCATAATATGGACTTGGTCTTTTACCAAATAGGGCTATCTTCTGTATACCACCCCTACCTTGTCATAACAGAACTGATTGGCTCAAACGCATTAAGAAGGAAAGAAATTCCACAAATTAACTTTTAACAAGGCACATCTGTTAATTGAAATGCATTCCAGGTCACTACCTCATGAAGCTGGTTGAGAGAATGCCAAGAGTATGCAAAGCTGTCATGAAGGCAAAGGATGGCTACGTTGAAGAATCTAAAATTTAAAATATATTTTGATTTGTTTGACACGTTTTTGGTTCCTACATGATTCCATGTGTGTAATTTCATAGTTTTGATGTCTTCACTATTATTGTACAATGTAGAAAATAGTAAAAAATAAAGAAAACCCTGGAATGAGTAGGTGTGTCCAAACTTTTGACTGATACTGTATATCATAAATATCTTGTTGTAATTACAATTATTCTGAAGACCAATGTATCCTTAACTACAACAACGTTCTCAGTAATGGTTACAGAAACATTTCACTTCCTGTGACTGATATGTGCTTGGCTGAATGCACCGACTCTAAGTTGCTAAACAAGAACGCACGCTAAATGACCAAAATGTAAACATGAACTTGCAAAGAACAATGGGTAATATGTCACTAGGTAATTACAGTAATATGCTGTAATTGTAATTAGTACTGTGATTAGTAACTCACTTGGTACTGTAATTTCTGCCAATAAGTTACTGTACATTTTACAGGAAATGTCTTACAGTGTAACCAAACACCATACGTAGGCCTAAGCAGAGTCACTTTTTCACTGTTGTTATTCTCATCAGGCAAAGACAGTCTGTTTCAAATTAGCGGTCCCTGTAGAGTCTTCTTCTTAGAAGATAGAATCTGCAGGCTGACTGGTCTTTGAGGATGAACACGCGAGAGAGAGAGAGAAAGAGGGGGAGAGACAAAGAAAAAGAGAACAAGAGACAGCGAGAGAGAGCTGAGTATGGAAGGAAGGAGGGATGAGGAAGCGTTAGTAGAGAGTTAGGAATGCGTTGTGGAGTGTTCCATGATTCCGGGTGAGTTATGTAATGATGGGTGCATATGTCAGCTTCACAGCTGTGGAGCAACAATCACACACAGCTGAAGGCTACAGAGAGAGGGAGAGAGAGAGAAAGAGGGAGACAGCGAAAGTGAGAGAGAGGGAGAGGACATGAGGGGGGAGAGTGTGAGGAAGAAAGGGGGAATAGAGAGACAGAGAAGTGCTTGAGGGAGGAAGAGAGAGAGGGGGAGGGTGAGAAAGAGTGATAGAAGAAGAGAGAGAGCGTAGCGCATTGCCTTGCCAAGATAATAATCTGTTTCCAATCCTCCTCCTGTCCCTCCTGTCCTCTCCTCTGCTCACTACCCCTCCTCAGCTGATGAGATAAGGCCTGCAGAGTAGGTATGGATGTGGAGGAGGTTGCAGACCCATTTCTCCTGAAACGACTTCTCTCTGATTGTGTTTTTTATTCTTCTAAAGCTTGTGTAAACAACAGTGTGAGAGCGAACGTGAAGCATGTCATTGAATGGATGGAACAGTCCCATCTCAGCTATGTTCCTTCTATTAATCAGCAATACACCCTGACTACACGTAGATGTTGGATGTTTTGTGGTATTTATGTTGTTGTGATTAACAGAGTTTGTGAACTGCAGTTCAACTTGCTATCATTTCTTTACTGAAAAACATACCTTCTGTGTCAGCTCGTTGATAATCTAAATGTACCAAAGTGTATGTCTGTTTTTCTTCAGCCTCAATGCCTTTGACTCTTTTGTGCCTCGCCTCTAGACTCATCCTCTCTGTTGGGCTCTCTGAGAGGGTTAAGCCTTAAAAAGCTTTTTTTAAACAGTCAAAGCTTTCGGTCAGACAGTGTGTGGAAAGCATTTTCAGGGAGGATCATAGGACTCCAGAAATAGGTACGGTAGAGGGCTACAGTAACCTCGAATCTCAAACACAAAGCCACAATACAATCCGCAAAGTTTCAATTGTGGCTTCACCTCTGTTAGTGCTTCAGAGAGGGCCTTGGTTGTGTGGTAGGCGGTGTCTCTTTGTTAGGTATAGAAGTTGGCATCTTAAAATCCTAGATCTGTGCCTAGAGCAACGTCTATCTACCCAGATAAAACTTTGATCTACCTTGACACTGATCTAAGGTAAATGCAGCGTTCTTTCTCCTAAGGCTATGCTTCGGGAAGGGGAAGCTGATCCTAGATCTGTGCCTACTCAGAGCTTATTTTTTTGTATGGGGTTAAGAGAACAGGGTTCTCTGTAAACCCCTGACCTCTATAAACCCCTGACCTTTTCTTGTATGGGGTTAAGAGAACAGGGCTCTCTGTAAACCCCTGACCTTTTCTTGTATGGGGTTAAGAGAACAGGGTTCTCTGTAAACCCCTGACCTCTATAAACCCCTGACCTTTTCTTGTATGGGGTTAAGAGAACAGGGCTCTCTGTAAACCCCTGACCTTTTCTTGTATGGGGTTAAGAGAACAGGGTTCTCTGTAAACCCCTGACCTTTGCCCTTTCCCCTGCAGGCAGACTCGGGAGCAGGAGACGCCCCCTGACTTCTTCTACTTTTCGGACTTTGAGAGACATAATGCTGAGATCGCTGCCTTTCATCTGGACAGGTAAATCACACACACACACCTGTACCTGACACAAAGAATCCACAGTGTGTATGTAGACACCCACCACCTCCGGAGTTAGTCAGACACCCACCACCTCCGGAGTTAGTCAGACACCCACCACCTCCGGAGTTAGTCAGACATGCACCACCTCCGGAGTTAGCCAGACACCCACCACCTCCGGAGTTAGTCAGACACCCACCACCTCCGGAGTTAGTCAGACACCCACCACCTCCGGAGTTAGTCAGACACCCACCACCTCCGGAGTTAGTCAGACACCCACCACCTCCGGAGTTAGCCAGACACCCACCACCTCGGGAGTTAGTCAGACACCCACCACCTCGGGAGTTAGTCAGACACCCACCACCTCCGGAGTTAGTCAGACACCCACCACCTCCGGAGTTAGTCAGACATGCACCACCTCCGGAGTTAGCCAGACACCCACCACCTCCGGAGTTAGCCAGGCACCCACCACCTCGGGAGTTAGCCAGACACCCACCACCTCGGGAGTTAGTCAGACACCCACCACCTCCGGAGTTAGTCAGACACCCACCACCTCCGTAGTTAGCCAGACACCCACCACCTCCGTAGTTAGTCAGACACCCACCACCTCCGTAGTTAGTCAGACACCCACCACCTCCGTAGTTAGTCAGACACCCACCACCTCCGGAGTTAGTCAGACACCCACAACCTCCGGAGTTAGTCAGACACCCACAACCTCCGTAGTTAGTCAGACACCCACCACCTCCGTAGTTAGTCAGACACCCACCACCTCCGGAGTTAGTCAGACACCCACAACCTCTGGAGTTAGTCAGACACCCACCACCTCTGGAGTTAGTCAGACACCCACCACCTCCGGAGTTAGTCAGACACCCACTACCTCCGTAGTTAGTCAGACACCCACCACCTCTGGAGTTAGTCAGACACCCACCACCTCCGGAGTTAGCCAGACACCCACCACCTCCGGAGTTAGTCAGACACCCACCACCTCCGGAGTTAGTCAGACACCCACCACCTCCGGAGTTAGTCAGACACCCACCACCTCTGGAGTTAGTCAGACACCCACCACCTCCGGAGTTAGTCAGACACCCACCACCTCCGGAGTTAGTCAGACACCCACCACCTCCGGAGTTAGTCAGACACCCACCACCTCTGGAGTTAGTCAGACACCCACCACCTCCGGAGTTAGCCAGACACCCACCACCTCCGGAGTTAGCCAGACACCCACCACCTCCGGAGTTAGCCAGACACCCACCACCTCCGGAGTTAGCCAGACACCCACCACCTCCGGAGTTAGTCAGACACCCACCACCTCCGGAGTTAGTCAGACATGCACCACCTCGGGAGTTAGCCAGACACCCACCACCTCCGGAGTTAGTCAGACACCCACCACCTCCGGAGTTAGCCAGACACCCACCACCTCCGGAGTTAGTCAGACACCCACCACCTCTGGAGTTAGTCAGACACCCACCACCTCCTGAGTTAGTCAGACACCCACCACCTCTGGAGTTAGTCAGACACCCACCACCTCCTGAGTTAGTCAGACACCCACCACCTCCGGAGTTAGTCAGACACCCACCACCTCCGGAGTTAGCCAGACACCCACCACCTCCGGAGTTAGCCAGACACCCACCACCTCGGGAGTTAGTCAGACACCCACCACCTCGGGAGTTAGTCAGACACCCACCACCTCCGGAGTTAGTCAGACACCCACCACCTCCGGAGTTAGTCAGACACCCACCACCTCCGGAGTTAGTCAGACACCCACCACCTCCGGAGTTAGCCAGACACCCACCACCTCGGGAGTTAGTCAGACACCCACCACCTCGGGAGTTAGTCAGACACCCACCACCTCCGGAGTTAGTCAGACACCCACCACCTCCGGAGTTAGTCAGACATGCACCACCTCCGGAGTTAGTCAGACACCCACCACCTCGGGAGTTAGCCAGGCACCCACCACCTCGGGAGTTAGTCAGACACCCACCACCTCAGGAGTTAGTCAGACACCCACCACCTCCGTAGTTAGCCAGACACCCACCACCTCCGGAGTTAGTCAGACATGCACCACCTCCGGAGTTAGCCAGACACCCACCACCTCCGGAGTTAGCCAGGCACCCACCACCTCGGGAGTTAGCCAGACACCCACCACCTCGGGAGTTAGTCAGACACCCACCACCTCCGGAGTTAGTCAGACACCCACCACCTCCGTAGTTAGCCAGACACCCACCACCTCCGTAGTTAGTCAGACACCCACCACCTCCGTAGTTAGTCAGACACCCACCACCTCCGTAGTTAGTCAGACACCCACCACCTCCGGAGTTAGTCAGACACCCACAACCTCCGGAGTTAGTCAGACACCCACAACCTCCGTAGTTAGTCAGACACCCACCACCTCCGTAGTTAGTCAGACACCCACCACCTCCGGAGTTAGTCAGACACCCACAACCTCTGGAGTTAGTCAGACACCCACCACCTCTGGAGTTAGTCAGACACCCACCACCTCCGGAGTTAGTCAGACACCCACCACCTCTGGAGTTAGTCAGACACCCACCACCTCCGGAGTTAGCCAGACACCCACCACCTCCGGAGTTAGCCAGACACCCACCACCTCCGGAGTTAGCCAGACACCCACCACCTCCGGAGTTAGCCAGA